>NC_137463.1:58791655-59098310 GCF_964235325.1 Thermobia domestica
GAGATATTTTATTTCATTGACACTGTCATACTTGTGAGAGGAAATAACTATTGATATTATATACTGTGTATTACACTATAGCTTAGTTACGAAATCTTATGGTGCATTAGTTACAAAAAATACTTAAATTTAGTTACAAAAGAATAATTACTTTAATTAAAAAATAAAATCTCACCAAAGCAAAAAATCACTTTTAATAAATAATAGTGTTACAGTTTTGGCAACGATATATTGCCGAAAACCTTAACTCTATTATTTATTAAAAGAACGATACATTGCCAAAACTGTAACTGTGTTATCTAAATTATTTTTTTGAGTAATTTACTTTGGTAAAAAGTAATTTACTTTGGTCAGATTTTACTTTTAATTAAGGTAAAGCAGTTCTAAAGTAAGAATGAACGGCATTCAAATAAATACTGTTGGTTGCTTATCTTTATTTATTTTACAAAAATCTGAGCAATCTAAAATCTTCTTCTTGTTCACCTCACACAGGTGAACATAGGTTGGTGGGCAACATGGAAATGTTAGGACTTTACTCTTGCTTCGGAAAGCTGTTTTATACTTTGATAAGGCCTCTTCTTCGTAATTGCATCTATATATTCTATCCTCGGTCTTCCTCTTTCTGGTTTTCCTTCTGCCTTCCCTCTATCAGTACGGTGATCCAATCGGAGTGCCGAAATAAGGTGTCCAAGCATGCTGTTTCTTCTTTTTCCTATTATCTTCATGATCTGTCGTCCTTCATCAGCTTCCTTTAATACGTCTTCATTACTTTTTCTTTTGGTCCATGATATGCGCAGCATTCTGCGCCAACACCACATTTCAAATGCTTCAGCTTGGATATTTCAACCTTCTCAATATTCACATCTCTGATTCGTAAAGCGTTCGTCTCTGATTCGTCTCAGATCCATACCAGTGTCTTAATAAATCGTTTCGAACGTCCCAACGACACATTTCTTGATGTTAGTAGTTCTCTTTTCCCTATTGAATGCTTGTTTAGCCTGTGCTATTCTGGAACTTACGTCTTTTTCACTTCTTCCGTCCGAGGATATTAGATTTCCTAAATAGGGGAACCAGTCTTGTTCTGCTCTTGTGCACTTTATCACTTTGTTTTCTTCTTATTTATCTTCATTTTGCATGTTTTTTCCAGTTTATCGTTCAAGTTTGAGAGCGATCCCTACAAGTCCTCATCGTTCTCCGCTATCAATGCTATGTGATCAGCAAACCTTATTGTGCTGAAAACCTGACCATTTACTTTTGCACCTTTCTCGTTTTTATCCAAGAATTCTTTTATAGCCTCTTCTATATAGACGTTGAACAGGAGAGGTGAGAGTCCACATCCTTGCCTCACTCCTTTACTTATTTTTGCTTCCTTCTGATCTCTTCCTATAACAGCTGTCTTGTTCCTACAAAGTTCGTATATTATTCTTCTGTCTCTGTAATCCACTTTCAGACTCTTCAATGCTCTGAACATGATATTCCAATCTACGTTGTCAAAAGCTTTCTCTATATCTACAAATACTATCACGATTAGTTTATTTATTCTGATGTGCTGTTCCATGAGCAACCGTAGGCTCAATATTGCTTCCCTTCTTCCCCTTTTCCTCTTGAATCCAAACTGGTCCTTCGATAGCCGTTCTTCGATTTTTCCTTCTACTCGTTGTGCGATAATTTTTCACAGTATTCTTGATGCATGGGAAAGCAAACTTAACGTTCTGTGTTCTTAGCATTTCCTGCGCCTTCCCTCTTCGGAATAGGCACCAATATGCTTTTCTCGAGCACCAATATGCTGGTATTTTTCCCGTGATGTACATTTCATTAATAAGATTAAATAGTTTCTTCTTTGTTGCTATTCCGAGATTCTTAATCACTTCCGTTGGTATTTGATCTATTCCTGGGGCTTTACCATGTTGTATTTTCTCCAAAGCATTGTCAAATTCGCACTGTAGAATTGATGGTCCTAATTCATTTTCATCGACGTCTTCTTCCTTCTCTATCTCTTCTTCGTTCACTCTCTCTCCTTTGTAGAGTTCTTCAATGTATTCCTTCCATCCTCTTGTTATCTGCTCCTCTTCTATTAGCGTTGTTCTGGCCTTGTCTATGATAATGCCTGTGCGTTTCTTTTCTCACCGAACTGTTTTCTAACCTTTCTATACGCCGTTTCTGTGTTGCCTTTGACTATATTTTCCACAATTTCTTTGCACAAGTTGTTTATCCAGTTTTTTTGGCCTTCTTTATTCCTATGTTGATGCGATTTCTGCACCTTCTGTATTCCTCTTCTTTGCTCATCGATTATTACATTTTTTAGGTTAACTTTGTAATAATGTTATCTCAATTTTTGTCGAGATTACCTTTTTCAGTATTTAGATTTGAAGTGTTTTGTTCTGATGAAATAAGCCACAAATATATGTGTTTCTATTAGAGATGAAGCACAGTGGTAAATAATGACAACTTGGATTATATGTTTAAACTTTTGTGAATGCTTGGCTTTTGGTAGATACCTGAAATAGCTTCTTTGGCTTCTCTAGATATGTCTTTCAGTCTGATATTAATGTTTCTTGTTATATATGTACAGTCCGCAGCAAAACACCTGCAACATGAGCATTTAAGTTTATTGTGAAACTACGCCTAACAGCGCATTGAATCAACATAACATCTAAGTGGCACGAATCACGCCAGGAGTAACCTCGGTGTCCTCTTATGCACTCTTATTTTGGAGCAAAAGACTTCGTCGTTTCACAAAAACTTACATTCTCATGTAGCAGGTTTTTGCTGCGGACTGTACACGATACACGAAACAAATACTTGATAAATACCTCTTAATGAGTCTTAATTCACAAAATAACTTCCATATTTGTTAAAATTCCATTCGATATTAATAGGAAGCTCTAGGGTAACTTTTAAGTTGGATTTTTACCAATGTTTAACGATCTAAATGACAAAGAACGAAACAACAGAAAGAAAACCCATTGTGATGTATTTGTCTTTTTTTTTTTTTTTTTCAGTTTGATTAAATTGAGACTTAACGAATTTTTTCCACCTTGGGGAGTTCTACTGTATTTGAGGCTTATTTTCTTAGAATAAAATATATCCGAATCTAAACACTGAAAAAGTACTTTTGACAAAGATTGAGATAATATTATTACAAATTTTATTACAAAAATTTAATTACTAATGTGTAAGACAATTCTTTATTTCTTCTGGTGTACATTACCTAGCTTTTGTACGTAGAATTTTTCAATATACAAAAATCACCAGCATTTATGGTATTCCTGTTGGGATAAAGTATGCATTTGGAAACATTGAATTTCATATTGTGTAAAACATAACTTTCTACTGACTTCGATACTTGGTTAGCGTGGATTAAAAAATGCAACAAGACACTCGTAATGAAGAAACTATGACTTTGGGATGCTTGTATAATTAGGAACTACTTCAAAAATAACTGTAACGTTTTTACTAGTTTCATAGCATCTTATTATGCTTCTTGCATTTTATTATGTTTTTTCGTGCTTCTTCTGCCACATATAAGCCTGTTTTTCAATCTTTATGAAGGACAGTCGAGGGTTCGAAATATTGATCATTTGCGAAATTCAGGTCGCCATAGGAATATGTACAGTCCGCAGGAAAAAAACCTGCAACATGAGCATGTAAGTTTATTGTGAAACGACGAAGTCTTTTGCTCCAAAATAAATGTGCAGGAAAGGACGCCGAGGTTTCTCTGGCGTGATTCGTGCCACTTACACGTTATGTTGATTCCCTGCGCTGTTAGGTGTAGTTTCACCATAAACTTACATGCTCATGTTGCAGGTTTTTTTGCTGCGGACTATACAAGGTTATTAGTTTTGATTATAATTTTAAAATGTGTTTCTTACTCTCGATTATCAACTATAATTAAAGAAATTAAAAAGAGAAAAATAAAACTTTATTTAAAAGCACATTTACTCATAAACTTAACTTATTATCTCAGAGTGATTTAAACGACCTCACTTAGGAATTGAAATTGACAAAAAGAAGGAAAAAAAACATGTTTGTTACGATGAATGAAAATCAACATTTCGTCCTTGGTTTAGCATTACTAACACGAAACGTTTTGCTTGACATAACGAAAGAGAGCAAATTTTTGTCCATTGTAGGTAATAATGTTTTTGAAAGGCATTTCTACTTACATTTCATACAGAATTCATACATTTTATTTTTTTATTTTTAACACTATTACTGCAATGGACAATGGTTTGCTGACTTTTATTTTTAAAAAAGTTCAGCGAAGCTAAATCAAGAAAGAAATATTTGTTGACCTTTAACTAAAATATTTGATTTGAGATTAAACCTTTGAAGATCTGCTAAGCAAAGATTTAACAAAAGAAGAAGAAAAGAAAGAACATAAGAGTAAGTTATATACAATGTTGTTTGAAGATTTTAATTGCTTAGAGAAGAATTATTACTCTTTATAGAGTAAAATAAGGTATAATAAATTGTTAAGTAATTCTATATAGAAATAAGAAATAATATTTTTAAAAGTTCTCAAATAATTTCTTTAATAATTGCACGTGTCATTTGAAGAAGGAAAATATTGCGCTCAGCTTATTTTAAGAAAAATAAAATAAAATTTCTTGCTGAACAAAATATTTATGTTTTTTTTTTTTTTTAATTTTTATCATTATGCAATTGAATATGTGTTGAAACCATTGTAAAGTTTATTTCCAAAAGAATGCTAAAATGTATGTGAATAAGTAGAGATTGGCTAAGACACTTCATTTAGGGAAAAATTGGAATATTTTCAAATGATACACTCAATTATCAACAAAAAATGTTGTCAATATAGTTTAATGTAACCTAATAATGTCCTAAAAGCTGTTCACCAGTCTTGGTCAAAGAGAAAAGCTATAAAATCATTTTTTATTATTATTATTATTATTTCACAGATATGGAATTGGGAATAAATCCAATGAGCATGTACACCACACTTGGGAAACTTCTTATTAACTTGTTGTTATCCCGATACAGTTATTGTAAACTGAAAAAGTGGATAAACAGAAGAATTACCCAGATGAAGATTGCTAGGCTAGCGAGAACTACGAGAAATATGCTAGAACTTATATGAATTGTCAGAGACAATCACTATTTGTGCGCCAAATTATCAGATTGTCTAAGATGTATTAAGCCTCTGAAAGTCAAAATTGAGTAATAAATTTATTGTGATTTGAAAATAACATTATGAAGCAATTTATGTATCATTTTGTTCGATGATCTTCTGTCATTTTTCTGGCAATAAAATAATATCGTCGCAATAGAACTCACGTGATTTTATGGTCAAAAGATTGTGACATGTGTTATCACAGGCGTCTTTTGAAACTAACGTAACAGCCTCCAGGGAGTTCTGCAGAAACAGAAACAAATGATAGTCTGACGGTGCAAGATGTGGGTTATAAGGTGGGTGTACTAGAAACTTTCCAGCCTAGTTCTCTCAATTTTGAGGGCTCGTTAAAGATGTAAACGGTCTGCGTTTTCAGCGTGGTATACGACACCCTTTCTGTTTACGAGTTCTTGCCGTTTCTTTTGAATTCCTAGGTGCATTCGCCCTAATTGTCGTAGGACAAGTCCGAGTTTATCTTTCTGCCGGCGGCAGCAGCCTGTGGTGCACAATGCTCTTTCAATCCAACCAAACGCACAACACTGTCTTCTTGGGCGTCAGTGTGGGCTTTGTCGACTTTATCCTCACTTCAACCACAATATTTTTAACATATTGTTGTCGTACGTTTTTTTTTTTGTTTGTTTGTTTTGTTTTGTTTTGTTTTGCTTTGTTTAACACTGTTTGGTGATATATGTTTAGGTCACTGGTGATGTCATAACTTGTTAAATGCTGATCTTACTCGGCTTTCACCAGAATATCACACACTTTTTCTGTGATTGATCGCCCACTGCAAGGAACATGTTGAACATCGAAATTTCCAGAACAAAACTTACTGAACCATCTTTCGGCTGTTTGCGTTTGATAATGTATCTTGCCCATAAACACCACTCATTCCTTCACGGACCCTACGCAGCATTTGTGTCTTTATCGAAATAAACTTGTAAAATTTAGTGAAGTTTTTCGGAAAGATCACTTATCTTTATGACGCAATCCCTTCCGTCTGATTCCAAGAATTCAAACACTTTTTCCATATTTACTAGTTTCAACTGTCATCTGTCAAATGGAGTAATGCCTGACTCGCTCCGATTCTTCAATTTGGGACACTAAGACCATTTGGTTCACAAAAGGCAAAATATATTTTAAAGACCTGATGAATCAAATAAAACTGTTAGTTGGCAGAAGTTAGGTTATTTTGTGCTTCGTGCTGTGTAAAGGTTAGAGTGAATGGTTGGATTCTCTTAAGTATTCTATTTGCAGCTTCAGTGTAAGTTAGCCGCAAGTAAATAAATGTATGGTAAAGTCTCTGAAGACCGAATAATAATTGTAAAGGTGACTCAGTGGATGTGTAATATTACTCACAAGGAGACTTACGGAAGTGTCACTCACCGATTTGAATGAAACTTTGCATACTTGTAGAACATCGTAAAATAATCGACACTTGTTTTATTATTTCGGCAATTTTGCGGGTTTAAGCGTTGAAATCACCCTTTGAACGTACGGGTGGTCTCCAAGCATAGACAGAAAACAATCATTTAATGTAGAAGAAAACATACTGCCAGAGGGGTTTTAGAACAGCTGATGCAGAATTTGACGTCAAAATTCAAAGGTCCTTATGCAGAGTTGTTCTAGAGCGTTATTAGTATTATACTAAAGAGTTCGACTAACATACTAAGAGTGCGACTGTTTCCTGCAGTAGTCAACTCTTTAATATCACGCTAACCATACGTCAAAATGACTCTGCATAAGGTCCAAAATGTCTTATCCAATATGTTAATTACAAGTAAAAAAAAAAAAAAAAAAAAATCTGGTTTGAAATGCTCTGTAGTTAGGCAAGAACAATCATAGTTGGGAGGAGTTACTGCGAGAAGGCTGCTGACAGATTTGAAACCCCTTTCTGTACGTATTTTAACCGGATTCTTGATTAAAGTGCGTCTCTGATCTAGTACGATTTCTAGGTGCCGCTCTCACAAAGGAAGCATTTACCAATGTCCTGTTAAGCAAAATATCGAATATTTTTTGTCTCGACTCGCCTCGATTTCTGTCCATGCAGCTTTCTTTCTTTCTTCTACGTGCTTCTTTGTCAATCCTTCGTTTAAACTACTTCTTACGTAGCCTTCCATCTTGGAATGAGACTCCACTACTGGAGAAATATGATCTTGTCCTTCAAATGGATCTGGAGTTAATTTTAAATTGCTCCTTAAGTGACGAATCTTGGATTCAAGCATTCTTACCTGTGAGATTAGGGGGTCTTGGTATTCGACGATCCATGGATATGGTGATTCCTTCGTTTCGTCCTGCCACGGATCTCTTCGTTTATTCGAGGCTCTCCTTCCGCAAGGTTACCACCTAGACCCAGATGGCACAGTTCAAGGAGGCTTTACCAAATGGAAAATTTAACAGATACAGATCTTCCAGAAATTAACAAAAGAGGTTCTCAGGCATCTTGGTATACACCAATTGCAGCGCATTTTCATGAACTTCTCTTACAGTCAGTTATTGCTCTAAAGGATAAAGCCAGGATTCTTGCTGCCTCATTCCTACATGCTGGAGCATGGTTGAATGCAATTCCCTCCCCACCATTAGATCTTCCATACATGAACCTGCAGAATGTTGTCGTTCAAATTGTAAACGACCTGATGGCATGACATTAGTTCATCGGTTGAGAGGCAAATCACTAGTTGGGACTTTACGTGTTCAGATACATTTGCCCATTCAAGTCTCCCTTTAGCTGTTATGAATGCTGGAGCTGTTGCTAGTCGCAGAGAGGTAGAAAAGCAAAGGAAATAAATTTATTTTTGCTCCAATTGTCATCGAGACTAATGGTGCTTGGGGATCTACAAGCCTTGATTTTATTAGAGAAGTAGGCAGATGTTCGTTCTGTCGTTACCGTCGTTACTGGAGATGTTCGTTCAACATCTTTCCTAGTTCAACGCATATCTATTGCTATCCAACGTGGCAACGTGTCGTTGGTTCTTGGCACCTTACCACATGGGAAAGAACTAGATGAGGTGTTTCTTCTGTAACACAAAGAACAACACTGAATATTTATACAACTGGACGGCATACTATACAAATAAGGTCAATGTGGTAATTTGAAAGTAAATGATAGTAACGTAGTGAAACACATATGCTTGTGTCAGGGAGATTATATATTATATATGGAAAAATATTATATATGGGACCGAAGACGGTTAATTTAATGGAAATTTACTGTTCTATTGTCTGATTGAACAATTTTTATACCGCAATAATTGTAATAACAATTATTTTGAAACATTATTGTGCCAATTATGTGGAATTTCCAGATAATTTTTGATTCTTCCAAAATTAATATTTGTTTACCTACCTGTTTACCTGTTTTCTTTGTGAAGGCCTTGTTTGTGTGTTGGTACACTTTTGTTGTAGTGTAGTATGTATTTGTTGTTAATGTTCCAAAGGCAGTGTATATGAGTGTGGGAAATAGCTCTTTGCAAAATAGACGATGTGAAGAACATGTAAATTTTGCTTTATGGTGATAAATGTTCATCATATATAGTTATATTATCGAAAAAAAATGAAAGGATTTATTATAAGTATATGGTACAAAGAAGGCAGTAAATAAAGTTATACCTAATTAAAAAAAGAAATAAATACTTTAATTAAAAAATAAAATCTGATCAAAGCAAAACACTTTTAATAAACAATATTGTTACAGTTTTAGCAACGATACATTACCGAAACTGTAACTATATTATTTATTAAACGAACGATACATTGCCACAACTGTAACATTATTATTATTATTTATTAAAAGAATAATACATTGCCGAAACTCTAACTCTATTATTTATTAAAAGAACGATAAATTGCGAAACTATAACATTATTATTTATTAAAAGTTATTTGCTTTGATAAGATTTTATTTTTAAATAAGGTGTAGCAGTTCCAAAGCTAGAATGAACGGTATTTAAATAAATACTGTTGTGTTTGAACATTAAACGTTAGTTAGAAATCTTTAGTTATTTTACAAAAACATGAGTAATTTAAAGTAGAAGAAATAATTGTACTATGTATTGATTATTTAATTTTTTGTTAGTAAAATTTGTAATAATGTTATCTCAATCTTTGTCAGGATTACCTTTTTCAGTATTTAGATTCGAAGTTTTTTGTTCTAGTGAAATAATCCTCAAATACATACCTTTCTGTTAGAGATGAAGCAGAGTGCTAAACAATTACAACCTGAACTGTATTTTTAAATTTTTGTGAATGCCTGGATGTTAGTAGATACCTGAAATAGGCTCTCTAAAAGTACTGGAGAGATTTGAGGTTAGCCTTCAGGTCTCAATTTAAACGAAGGGAAAATCCCAACTACACCTCCTCGCGTGAGAAAACAGGCAACGTTTTAGGCGGCTAATGTAGGTAGGGACCGAATGACTCCCGAGATAAGGAGTCAACCTCTACCATGCCGATGACATTTTACTATTTGTATGTGACGAAAATACACTTTTATAAATATTTAAACAATTCAACAATCATCATCCTAGGCTAAAGTTTGTTGTTCTATCCCACTGCCCGTAATGCCGGTCACGCAAGCGCTGGTTCCGATGTCCAGGTCTGCAGCCCCGAAAACATCCTCACCGTTGACAGACGTGTGACATTACATCAGACTGGAGGTGGCAGTTGTTGCGCAACGGTGATTTTCTGTTCGACGCCTTCTGTCCGCAATTGTTAGAACTAGGAACATCAAACACGGCCCATAGATCGCCACCGGATTGTTCTCCGGAAAGAAGTTTATCTCTAGTCCGTCGGATAGTGAACGACTGAAGTATAAGTTTATAAAAAAACATGTACGACTCATCAGAATTGAATAGAATATAACGTATCAAATTGAACAGAATTCACATACAAGTTTTATTAGTACATGTCATGAATTATGAGTATTTAACATTTCAGATACAGTATATGATTTTGTAAGTTATTATTTCAACATGTGCTATGGACATAGAAACAAAGTACAATATCTACATGACACGGTAGTTGACACAAGTATTAGTGAACAGAAAACATGGTACATAAATAAATTTGAAACATAAATATTGCTTTGGAGACAATAACGAATAAATACAGAAATACACATAAATAGGTTATACTGCATCATGCTAATGTTAAAACAGATTTTATTTAGATTCCTATTTTCACAAGAAAACATGATTCGTATAGTATCAACTAAAGATGTTCCCATAGACGGGTGCATTATAAGATGTAATTTCAAACGGCTTGATAAGGTACAACCAATATACATTCGGTGTGCTAAACGAAAAAAATAATGGAGATATAAATGACATTTTCAGCATGGGAGGCAGGCATAACATTTATCGTTCTGTTTAGCTACTTCCTTAATCTTCATCTTATTTAACCATAACTGTTTTTATTTAAATTATTTCATATAATCATCTTTACTCTTTCATTAGTGCAAAACATTAGGACCATTCATTAATGCGTAAACAGCTTCGACGACTCATTATAATTAGTTATGTAATAATTAAATCATCTTTATTTCAAATCATGTTACATACTTAATTCACGTAACCTCCATGTTGATATATTTCAATAATTTATTTATAATTTTATTATCTCCATATCGTTTGTAGATGTTAAAAGATGTTAAATATACATATATAAATATATATATGACATTTCTTTACTTATCATAGCCGTGGAGAATCTTTAAGTAGGATATAAAAGTACGTATACTACAATTTCCAAACTGGTGATTTGAAAATAAATAGGCCTAAACCTGGAAAATATTGATGTTAATATGACATAAATTTAGAATATTTCCATTTGATTTTAGGGGAAATTTGTATTCAGGAGGTTTCACCTCCTGAAAAAGATTCCAATATTTAGCTAAACATGATTATTTGGTTTCTTCTCCTTCCGAAATACCAAATTAAGTACATGAACTGAAAGTAAAAATATCGTTGTTAAGCTGCTTAAATTTATATTATTTTTACTTACGAAGCTCTTTGAAGAATATTATAAAGATTAGTATTTAGTTCTGGTCCCTTTTCCTTTGTAAAACGAAAAACACTAAAATACGGATTATTCCGTAAATTTAAACTTCATGAAGCATAACATATCTGCTTCTAGTATCCCCTGAAAAATCTACAAAAGCATCTCACCGCATTTAAACGTTATTTTGTTGATCCACTCAATAAGTCAAGCATTTACCGGGTTCAATGCGAATGTGACTACTCATACATAGGCTAAACAAAATGCAATAGTAACACTCGAATTAAGGAACATATTAGACAATCAAAAAAGGCACAATAAAAGGGTATGTCGGGATTGGCGTTTCTTTTAAAACAACATACAAATAATATTAAATAGGTTAATGTAATAGATTCAGCAAAAACAAAGAAACAACGGGAGATTGAAGAATCATTCTTTATTCATAAATATAAATCTGCTTTAAATCTGGATACTGGTAATATTGATAAAACTTGGTTACCTACCTTTGATGCATATTTTGAATCTGGCAGTAGTGGAGTAACATAGACACCGCGCTTCCTTCGATTCAGTTCACTCTTTTTGCGCTTCGCTCTGCTTGTGACATTTCAGGATCCATTCTTTACGTTACATTTATTTAGTGAAATGTATTCCTTGTTTTGCACATTTTATCTTCTATCGGTTTTTATCCTTGTTATCTTGGCACTGAAGAAGGAACCAGCGTGGCGTTTCGAAACGTATGAAAAATATTTAGGCTTCCCAAGAGAGGATTCATTGGTAAGTAGCCAATTTTTCGTTATTTTACAGTGAATATTTAATGAAGGAAACATTAATGGGAATTGAGGATTTCAAGATTAGAGGGCAGAGCATTAACAAGAACAGATATTCGGATGATATGGTTGCTAAGTTAGAACCAAAAAAGGACTACAGGAGATGACTGACAAAGTAGCTAACATCTGGAAACTATATGGAATGGAAATCAACATAGATAAATCGAAAGTCATGAGAATATCCCGAGGCAACCCGTGTGTTCTACTACGGATCAGAGTAGAACAAAGAGAACTTAAAGAGATTGAAGAGATTAAAGAGAGAGAATCTGGGAAGTATTTGACTGGAGACGCTTACTGTACCCAAGAGATCAGGTCAAGAATTGCCATAGCTAAAAAAGCTTTCAAAAAGAAAAGATCACTCTTAATTAGCAGGCTTAATATTGGACTAAGGAATAAGTTGGTCAAGTGCTATATATGGAGCATTGAACTGAATGGTTCAGAGACTTGGACATTAAGGAAGTTAGGGAAGAAATATTTAGAAGCTTCTAAATGTGGTGTTGAAGGAAGATAAAATGGACAAAGAGAGTAGCAAATGAGGATGTTTTAAAACGGATAGAAGAGAAGAGGACACTTCTAGCCAGCATCCTTCGTAGGAAGGCCAATTGAATTCGACACATCGTGCGAACAAATTGTCTTCTTCATACCGCAATAGAAGAAAAGATGGGCGGAAAGCGAGATTTGAAAAATAGAAGAAAATATTGGGAGTTGGAAGAGGAAGCTGAAGATCGAGAAATGTGAAAAAAACATTTCCAAACCCAAATCTAAAATAAAAACGTAAAAAAAAAAAGAAAAAAAGAAAAAGAAAAAAGAAAAAAAAGAAAAAAGAAGAAAATGGTACCTGTGCTGTACCTCTGTGCTCTAAATAATTTCCCGAGCCCCCACAAACCCTCACCCCGTAAACGACCAATATTAGAGTTGAATTCATAGTTTTTCGGCTCGCTGAGATGAATAGTGACAGTTTCAATACGATTCAACTTCAAGGTCATACTCCACTCTCCAGGGAATTGGTGAGATTTTAAAAGTAATCGAAAACGATAGATATTAGTGTTGAATTCATAGTTTTCAAGGTCGCTGAATTTACCGGCACCAGTTATCATGATGTTCAATTTCATCCTTATCCCTTGGGATGAGGGTGGGAGAAGATGACATTTTAAAAATAATCAGATAAGCCAGCTAATTATTAACTACTGTAATTAGAGCGAATTAAATACATTAACATATTTTCTCGCGCTTGCGCAGGACTCTGCTGATTGCTAGTTTTAAATTTTACTTTATTATGAATCTTAAAAGAATTCCAAAATTTTGCCGCCCTGTGCTCGAGCACAGAATAGCACTTACCTAAATACGGGCCTGAATAATCTGAAATAGCTTTCTAGACGTCTTTCAGTTTGGTATTAATATTTCTTGTTGTTATATATGTACGAGTCATTACACGAACAAAATACTTGATGAGTGCCTCTTAATTAGTCTTTATCCAAATAACACTTCTACGTGTATTTGCTAAAATTTCCTTTTATATTTACAGGAGGTTTTAGGGTAACTTTCAAGTTACAATTTTTACCAATGTTTAACATTCAAAATGACATTAACAATCTGAATCACAAACAAAGAAGCAACAGAAAGAAAGCCCATTTTGATGTATCTTTTTTTTTAAAGCAGTTTGAACAAATTGAGAATTACCTGATTTTTTTCTGGCTTGGGGAGTTCCAATTTATTTGAAGCTTATTTCATTAGAACAAAAATATTCCAAATCTAAACATTGAACAAATACTTTTGACAAAGATTGGGATAGCATTATTACAAACTTTATTATTACCAAAATTTAAATATCAATCTGCAGTACAATTCTTTATTATTTTCTAGTACATTACTCAGCTTTTATGCCTAGAATTTTCGAGTATACAAATATTCCTATTGGAATAAAAAATATTCATTTGGAAACACTGAGTTTCATACCTTTCTTATGATTTCGAAACTTTGTCAGCGTGGTTTAAAAAATCCAGAAGGACCCTCGTAATGAAGAAATTATGACCTAAGGATTCCTGTGTAATTAGAAACTACTTCAAAAATAATTGTAGCATTTTAACTAACCTTATAACATTTTATTATGTGATCAACTTCTAGCATAGGAAGATATAAGAATATTTTTCAATTTTCATGACGGTCAGTAGAGGAATTTACCCGAAATATTGAGCATTTGCGAAATTCTGGTCGCAATAGGAATACGTACAAGGGTAGTAGTTTTGATTATAATTTTAAAATGTGTCTCTTACGTTCGATTGCCAATTATAATTAAGAAATTTACAAGATCTAAAAACTTTCAAGAGTAAACTTCACTTGATTGTCTCGAGGTGATTTAAACAACCTTGCCTAGGAATTGAAATTGTCAAAAAGACGGAAAAAATATGTTTAACAATAACTATGTTACAATGAATGAAAACCGGCATTTCTCCTTCATTTTTAGTATTACTAACACTAAAATTTTTTGTTTGACGTAATGAAAGAGAGCAAACTTTTGTCCATCGTTAGTAATAATGCTTTTGAAAGGCCCAAGACACTCCTGCTTATATTTCATACAGATTTAGGTTAATGTTTTCTCAAAAACATTATTACTACAACGGATAATGGCTTGTTGACTTTATTTTTTTAAAAAAAGTTCAGTTATTCTAAATCAAGAAAAAACTTTTTGATCTTTAAGTAAGTGGTTTGATTTTGAGGTTAAAACTTTGAAGATCTGCTAAGCAAAGATTATACAAAAGAAGAAGAGAATTTGCCCCAATTTTGATGTGAAGTCATTAATTTAGTAGCTGAAATCTATAACTGTAGCATTTTAATTAAAGTGTGTTAGTTCGTTTATTTATTAGAGTCTTACGTTTCTTTTCAACTTAACATTACTTGAAATGAGACATAATTGTAGTAGATCGGAACCATTATTTGGAACTTAAATTCTGGAACTTGGGAAGGGGGGAACTGTGTGCACACATCAGATAGGATTTACCGGACATTTTCTTTTATCTTTTCATTCCTTCTTTCTAAGACCCTAAAATGTTCCAGGCGTTTTTTTTTAACTAATGTTTTCTTTTTTAAAAAAATTTAAACCATTGTTAATGTTAATAATGTTGCAAACGTCAGTTTCCAAGGAAATACAAAAATTTAGATGTAAGCGCGAAAGACAAGAAAGAAATTTCCATATTCAATGGTGTAAAAGTTCAGTTATATAAATTATGTATATTTTCTCAGTATAACGTTAAGGATTTATCGAGTAATATATATATATATCTATATATATATATATTTTATGAAATCTAAAGAATCATTGTTTTAAAATCTGCTACGTGTAGTAAGCCTACCAGTAGAGTTTCAACTTGCAACCAGAAGCATTAACCTTGCTCTCTTTAATATTAAGAAAACAACTATGGCCACAAGTACGTAAGTAAGAATATTTGTTTCATTACTTTTAAACATTTTTTATAAGTAATATATCTGTATAATAAGAAGCTTTTAATTCTAGAAAGATGTAATGATGTATTTATAACGTTTACATGATGAATTGCATTTTATTATTCTCTGTATGTGTGTGAATTAGTGCTTTCTTTCTTTGTTTCTTGAGGTTTAGTATCTTTTTACTTTCGAGAGAAGAAAATATGGTGATCGTGAAAAAATCGAATTAGAGATTTCAACGGATTCATAAAGTTTCATAGTCCATAGATACTGAAAAAGTGATTTTTCGACATCTGTCCGTCTGTTCATTCCGTTCGTCCTGACGTACACTTACCTAGAGGCCATACCGTTCAAGGTATCGACACCAGATTTTATACTTAAGATTTTTATGTGATGCTCCATGGGGGAGGGTGTCGAAGTTTCTTCCTACCCCTAAAAATAAGAGTAGTTTACTTAAGGGTAAACATTTTTTTAAAAAAATGGAATTTCCTCAAAAACGGTTCTAATGATTTTATTAAATTGATAGTTCATAAATCAATTTTCAAAAAGCAACCTTATTTTGTGGTATAAGTCGTTTCTCTGGGGAATAAAAATCGAGAAAGGGTAATTTATTCTTGAGGGTGAGTTTTCTTTTGGACGATTTTCTCAAAACCTGCTCAGGCAATGATGTAAATAAATATAGTAGAACTCATTTGTGTTGAAAAAAGTCTAGGAGGGATAGTTTATCCTTCGGGAGTGGGTGTTTTGGACGATTTTATCAAAAACGAGTCATGCTATTTTTTTATACTTCATAAATAAATATTTCAATAACTCATTTGTTCTGATAAAATGTACGAGCTTTTTTGGAGCGATTTTCTCACAAACGATTCATGCGATTTTGTTTTCACTCTGTAAATAAATATTTCATTAGTAAACTGACAATATGGAACAGCTCATTTGTTATGAACAAATCGAGCGATGTCGAACGATTTTCTCAAAAACACTCTGGCGATTTGGTTCATATTTCACAAGTAAATATTTAATTAATATCCTGATAATGTGGCATACCTCATTTGACCTGCAAAGGTCTAAGAGGGGTAGTTTATTCGTAAGTTTTTATGTAAGTTTTTTTTTTCGGTGATTGTCTCGGAGACACTTGAGATGATTTATTTTTTTAATTTCATAATTAAATATTTCATTAACATTTTGGCAATATTACATAACTCATTTATTCTTCAAAATCTACAATGGTTAGTTTATGCTTGAGGTGAGTTTTTTGTTTTCGGGCGATTTTCTCAAAAACAACTTAAAGTATTTTCTTCATATTTCATTCATAACTTTATAATATTATGTAAATTATTCCTTGCGAAAAATTTCACAAGGGGTAGTTTATTCTTAGAGATGAGTTTCTTTTCAGACAACTTTCTCGAAAACGACTCAAGAGATTTTGGTCATATTTCATTATTATTCTTATAATGTTGCATAAATCAGTTTCATGAGAAAGTAGTCCTTGAGAGTTTCATGAAAAAGGTAGTTTACTCCTTTTTTTTAATTATAAACTACTACTTATGAGATTTTATTATTATTTTATAATGACATAAGTTAACATAATTTATACGGTTTACCCAACATTGTTAGGGTCGTCAAGTCTAGGAGACTTAGGTGGGCAGGTCATGTAACTAGAATGGAAGAAAGTAGAAACGCTTTGAAAGTCTTGACTGGAAGACCAATCGGAAAACGACCATTAGGAAGACCTAGGCGCAGATGGAAGGACAATATTGAGATGAATCTCGCAGAGATAGGAATACAAAGTAGAAACTGGATGCAGTTAGCTAAGGATAGAAGTCAGTGGAGAGCTTTTCTGAACGCGGCGTTGAACCTCCGGGTTCCATAGGCCATAGAGTTAGTTAGTTAATGGCATAAGTTATTTTTTATGGAAAAATTTCACGGAGTAGTTTACTTTTGAGTGAAAGTTTAGTACGATGACCCACACCTTTTATTTCATATGATACGTGAACTTACACGTTTGAGGTAAAATTCAAACAATGTGAAATTTTGAAGGTTCTTTCCGTAAATCTTTACCTTCTTTCGTTCATAGATAGGATAGTAGCAAAACAGCTATATCACTCGAAAATGTGTTCAATCACAAATACAACAAGGTAAAGCTCGTTTTGTTCAATTATAATAAGAATTACAAATACGGAAGGAATTGAAATTTCTCAATACATTAAGTCATCAATAGTTAAATTCTGAAAATTGTCATTTTTGCAGGGTTCTTGGATATCATGAAAAAACTGAAATTGATAGATCATTCTGTTTACATATTTGAATTCAAAGTAAAAATTTCAATTAAATCATTATTTTCTCCTTTTCATACCAAAAATCATCCTAATCAATCCAATTAAAATTATGTTTCATTATTATTATATATATTTTAACAATCGTTCAGAGATACTTTAATAGTGGTAGAAATGTAATGTCTAAATATAGTCAGCGTTTGAGTAGTCAATTTTCCTAATAATTTAACGAAAAATAAATAAATAAATAAATAAATAAATAAATAAATAAATAAATAAAACTACGCACGTGATATGCTTATAAATTGTTCTACAATTAATACAACTAACTTGTAGGACCCATTTCTTCAAGACTTCAGTATTTGACAATCTTGAAATGAGCTTAAAATATTGTTTAATAATTTTATAGAAAAATATTCTTTACAATTAGGATCATTTCTTTTCCCCTCTTACATGGATCAGCTTATTAGCTTTCGTTATATTTACAGAACGAATATTGTAATAAAAAAAAAAAATATATTAATTTGAATATCTACCAGGAATATTTCTAAATGTTTTGATAATAAGAATCACTTAACGTATAAGTCGTTACAACGTAAGGTAACCAAGTTAACAAAACCATTCTGAAGTTCTTAATCATGTATACTATTTAAGACCTCAGTTCATTTCTAAAATAAAGTACAACAGTGACTACCCGTTATATAACACTGCACATTCTACTTGACTGCGATTCTACCAATAATTTTTTCCGTTACTATTATATCAGGTATTTAACAAAATCACGGTTTGTCTCAGAGAAGAATTTTCTCGTTATTGCTGAAATATCTATATGACACAAGCCGCATATATGCTAGCATTGTCCACATCACGGTTGTTTGTGTTTTCTTTCTAATTGAAAAAATATTTATCTTGGAGATTACACAAACTTCCTCATTCTTTAACAGTTGAAAAATCTAGAAAAAAAAAAACTTTCGTGTGTCTCTTCCTCATACAAAAGTAAATTCTCTTGAGTTTGTATCGGCATTCTATCTTTCTCAAAGGACACTCGTGATCAAAGAGAAAGGATATTTGTAATACAGTTATGGAATACTGACGTTCGTACAATCAAGCTTGTAGTTTATAACATGTTGTGTTGGGTATTTATTATTATTATTGTTATTATTATTATTATTATTATTATTATTATTATTATTATTATTATTATTATTATTATTATTATTATTATTATTATTATTATTATTATTGAGGAATACATGCTAGATTATTAGCCAAAATGATCCTGGCTGAGGATCCATGTGCTTTATGCAGGAAACTACAGTAATATGTGTCAAATAATTGATATTATCTTGTTGTGTATGCAAAAACAGATTCCATGTTAAACGTTGTTTGAAATTTGGCAGTGTTGAATACCAAATTTATATGGTGAAAGGTATTCCAACGTATAAATGCCAAGATTGATCAGCAAACATGATAACAACATAGTGGTGACCCCAACTACTGGAAGGAACACGAAGGTATCTGATGTAAGAAATAACAATGATTCTTAAATGAATCAGATCGTGAAGAGAAATTAGACAATGGTTTATTTCATGCTCCCAAATCCAGAAATGATAGTGAAAACTGTGACAAACTATGTCGTTAATACGAAAGAAATGCTTACGACTTTACAAACTATCAGTGAAAATTACGAATCTCTAAAGGCTAAGGTGATTTCGCTTAAACAACAAATGCTCCACACTAACAAACTTATTATATGCAGAAATAGTAAACAATACTCCATTGAACACAACACAGGTGCAAGGGAAAGATCCGGATAATAACATCAATACGAAAACCATATTGTGTATAGATTCTATTTAATGCAGTTGTCAATCTGAGAAGAATAGGCAATCCAATCCATTTTTTAACCTTTATGTCGGTTTCAAGTTTATCGGAACGTAAATTCTTTTCAACCTGATTATACCAATTATTTAATAATTAAGCTGGATACACATTCAAACTACCCAGTTTCATCACGTATTCAATCTCTGTCTGTAAATCTGTTTTTAAGGAAGTAAGATATATGGCACGCAAAAATGAATTCTTCCAAATGTTTGCTTTGGTACCTGCTGAATGTGCAGATTTATAATGAATGTACAGCGTACTGGCTGTTGGCTTGTGGTGGACACTGGTAATAAATTTGTTGTTATGCTTTCTTATATTAAGCTTTAAGTATGCAAGATTTTTGTCCTTCTCTTTCTCAACAATGAGTCTCAAATTGTTGTGAATATTATTCAGTTCTTTTAATAAGTAATCCAGTCGTGAATCATCCTTCTAAAAAAAAAAAAAAAAAAAAAAAAAAAAAAAAAAAAAAAAAAGTCAACATATCTATAATATAGAACTGTACCAAGTTTCCGTCCTTTCAAAACTTTACTAGCTAACAATGGTGATAAGGGGTTACCCATCCATAGCAAAACTTTCAACTTGATGATATATATTAACAGTGACGTATCTAGGGAGGGAAACGGGGCTTGTGCCCCGGGCGCCGGTTTGGGAGGCGCAAAACTGGACAAATATTTATTTTCACTATAAGGCAAGGAAAAGAGTTTTAGCAAACTAAAGATAACTAAAAAAAAAAAAAAAATACTCAGAAACTTAACAGGACCACAACGACTCATCAAACTTAGGATCATATCCATAAAGCATAAGCTAGCTTTAAAGTTATCTTTTGAGCACATTGTTAAAACCTTTGCAGCCAAAAGTATCTCCAAAGTTATATTTTAGTTCCAGTTTTCTATGTTTTCATTTAACTTGCGTCGATTTAAGAGATTTGCAAAATGTAGAGTATAACACTCGAGACAACAACATGTTTGTCATAATTAAATATTATATTCTAAAGCAATAGACTGTTGATTCATTCTACACATATGCACATCCCGATATAATTCCAAAAAGATTGTGATTTGCAGTTATTATCATAAGACTGTATGAATATGTCAAGCATGCTACTCTTAGATTATTTGGCAATCAAATACTAATTAGTTTGGTATTTTATCTTGTACTAAATTAAATTATGCATTGCAATTTTGAAATCAAGCCTCACCATTTGAAGAAAAATAGAATAGGAGAATTATTGTTGATGGCAATATCAGGTTTAATCGCGAAGCGTTTTGGTCTGGCTGGTCAGGGGAGAGGGGCGCTAAGGCGAGTTCTTGACCCGGGCAACATGCGTCGCTGTATATTAACTTCAAATGAGAAAATATTATATTTAAGGCAACATTCAAGAAGGTTGAGAATTTCATTCACCTCTGCAATACTAAGGTTTTTACTGTACAAGATGTTAGTAACTGATTCAAAAACTAATTGTAAAGGCATGTCAACTACATCAATTGATGCCACTTTAATGTTATTTGCATAGACTAAGTTACATATATGCTGTTTAACCTCGAAACTTTTTGTTTTTCAAAATAGGTTAGGGGAATATTCAAATACTTAAATTAATTAACAACCTATTTAGCCAATTTATACGTGGGATGACGTTGATCTGATATAGTAGGCCTAATAGGAACTTCAGCTATATATATCTTTGGCAGGCCATATATAATAGGTAATCCGGGACAGGCACGTAGCCAAGGGGTGGGTTTGGGGAGTCCGGACCCCCTCCCCCTTCGAAACCATAAATGAAAAAATTAAGGAACGATTAAACAAAAAGAAATGAGGAAAAGAAGAATCAGTGTTAAAAATATAAAACTACAGCAAACGTTTGGTTACTCTTTTTTATGAGGAGCTTTTTGTGGAGAAAATGGAAGAGGTTCAAGTGAACATTATTGGAACGGAGCATTCAGAATTCCATCCAGCTCTATGCTAATCCTATGGACTGCAAATGACAATCGATAAACCGGTTCGATCAGATAGACTCTCAGGTAGAACTTAAGAAATGCCCATAATCACCAGTAATATGAGCCTGGCAACATAGATTCCAGTTACACGTGTTAAAGAAATTTTCAATTTCGCAGCAACACTAATCTATTTTATAAGATGTCTTTACTGCCAAAGAGATCTCATTGCTATCCTTGACGGCATTAAACGAAGATAAGAAAAAGAAGAAAGAAGACAAGACGAACCGAGTTCGAATGACCTCGAAAGATTATATCTTTTTCAATATTTAAAAATATTCTTTTACTGGAGATTTCTTTATAGTTTGTTATTAAAATGCTTACTAACATATCCTGATTTTATTGTCCTAATAAACCAATATGGGTATGTTGCCAGTAAAATAGTTTAGATTGATCTTGTCCCTGGTGTGTAACCACAATATTTCATGTCACGATCCCCTCCCCATTACGAAATCCTGGATAAACGAACAATATATGTTGCAGGTAAAATAGTTGAACGATCCAACCACTGCACTGGTGTGATAACCAAAGTGTTTCGTCATGGACCCTCTCTATTACGAAATCCTGGCTACGTGCCTGTCCGGGATGAGATATTTTTAAAGCTGTACTCGTTGAATCATCTAAACTTTGAGATTTGGAAACTGTTTTGTTGGTGTAAGCTATAACTTTTTGCAAGAGATTAGACTCTAATCTAACAAATACACTTCCTTGCACTTTTTCAAAGATTTTTTTCTCTGTACATATCTTTTGAAATAGTGACGTATTTATTCCCTTTATCCGCCTTAATACACCAGTCGATATAATGCACAACCATTTCTTGAAATCATTCATGAATCTATTGTAAAAAGTTTTTTTGTTTTTTCTGCTTTACGGGAACTAAGAATGTTCAAGCCTGTGGGTATAGCGGCTACACAGTCGGATCTGAATTGTTGCCTCGAATTTTGGTCTAACATTCTAGCACCTGTTTCAACGAATGAAATAAATTCCCCTTTTGGAGGTTTGTTGAGATTGGGGCTATACGCAAGACCTATTCTAAATAGGGGTTCAATTTTTTATGGTACCGGTACTGAACTTAAATTTTGAACATACATATCAGTGTCTTTAGTTCCCTTATTTTTTTTAGCTTTTCTATTTCAATTATCGTCTAATTCCTTAATTTTCTTTTTTAACCTATTCTTCTTCTTTTATTGCTCTATCAACTTTATTTTTGAATGGCCGTAAATATTTTGTCCAAAATGAAGCTAGAACCCATCTCACTAATCTTCACCCATAGATTGCAACATTCATAATTCAAACGGTTTATCAGAATTTGTTTATCCTTATTATTTGCATCCTTTCCAAAATTAAAACTTCATTCAAAAAACTACATAAATTTCTTGTTTCAAGAGATGTTTCTATCAGTTCTAAGAAATTCAAAAGTAGCAAAAATCAACTTATAGCCACCACCGCCCATAGACATGAAAGGTCACTGGAAATGTAAACAAGCTATTGCGGCTAATAGACTTGGACAAATTAAGAACAATTGGACAAGTGCTGAAAGAGTGAAAGTGTACCATATAAATTTGATCTATATGTTCTAGTACTCTTTAAATATACCTGAAAAGTCTATTCTCCTCTCTTTGATTGCAGCATATCTGTTCATTACACGCTGGTTGAAGACGGGTATTTCCATTATCAGGTCTTTTTCGATTGAAAGTATAGCCAACGCTGATAACCTTTCTTGGGACATCGCATTTCTGAAAAAATTTCTGAATTTTTTCAATGTATATAAACACATTTCTTCTTCCGCTGACGTCATAGGTAGGCTACGGTTAATATTAACTTTCGAAACTGAATTTTTCTAGATTATTATAAACAA
Organism: Thermobia domestica; assembly: GCF_964235325.1. Lineage (NCBI taxonomy): Eukaryota > Metazoa > Arthropoda > Insecta > Zygentoma > Lepismatidae > Thermobia > Thermobia domestica. Next base: position 58,815,055 of record NC_137463.1, read on the forward strand.
TAAATTTTTGCAAACCCACAGCCCCTGAGTGATTGAAATTCCTCTGCAGCGTAGATTGAAGAGAGTTCGTGGTAAAACTTAAAATTGAACACACTTTACTCATAGCTTCTTTAAGAAAATTTAAACAACACTGTGGAAACATATCTGGTCCAAACAACATTGCTGTCATAAGATGCGGGATTTAGCTTCGAAAATTATAACATCGCACGCTTCATTCTGTTCCATTCTGTACTATCACTTTTCTCCCGTTTTTTATTTTCTCTTTGTAGATTCTATTTCCTTGCTTCTGTCGTCATGAATTTAATTTCTTACTGCATTAATGTTCCTTTCAAAATTTAAAATACCCTCTAGTGCAGAAGAAGGATCAATTTCTTTCTTTTGAAGCAATCTAAACGAAATGTCTACAAGTGGCATTGTTTTGCTGAAGAAAGATAACCAAAAATTGAAGTGATGACTTATAAGATTTTTTTTTAACTCTACCAGCTTGGTGGACTGTATTTGCATTTTTTTAATCTCATCCATCGTTAGTATATCTTTCATGCACTGGATGATGTCTTGTTTAAAATCAAATACGGTGTTTATACTTCTAAACATAAAAGTTCAACGAGTATTACTTGCCCTAGGTAACCGTCTCTGAACTACTAAATGCAAAACTGAGGTTCTCTGTGGGTTACCAGGAAAAAATACAAATACCTTTTAAATTAAGGGGAAAAATTTACATTTCTATTTATGGAAGTAGTTTTGCACATAATAAAATTAAGGTGATGAAAATAACAATGTATACATTCGGCATTAAGGAAAGTTTGTTCAATTATTGCTACCATCTCCCTTCCCCCAGAAGAACCAAACACAAGAGAAGCTCCGTCACAACTTTGTCCAATTATTTGGGTGAATTTTCGTAATTTTACAATTCTCCAAGCAAATAAGAAGCTAAATGTTGTTAGCATCATGCTTTTGTGGTGAAATAAAATTTCAAAAATCGTTGTACTGGTTTGCTCTCTACTATATGTCAAAAAACAATAACCTTTTGAAATATACTTCGGATGTCACTTGTTTCATCGGCTATAATAGCCTTAAAGCTAGCTAAAAAATTCCACAAAATGAACACAGTTTATGATTTTAAAAAAAGTTCGTACATGTCCTGTTCGACTTTTTTATTCTGTTTTTCAAATTTTCTCCTACAAGCACTGTTCAACTGCGAAGCGATATTTGCTTTTCCAAAAAGTGCAAATTTTAAAACCCTTCTCAAATGTGAAGCAGAAGATTTGTGTTTATATATATATTTGAGCATAAATGATTTAAATGTTTGGCCTGATATTGTCTGGGTCAATCTAAATGAAATCGACCAATTTCCAGGTCAAAACTTGCTGACAAAATTTATTTATTTTATTTTATTTTATTTTTTTTTTTTATTTATTTTTTTTTTTTTTACTTAAGATTGTACCACATTCAGGGAGTTGAAAACGGGTATTCATTTATTTTTTAGCCGCGCAGGTTTGTTTGTAGCGGCCATTTTGTATAGGCGCTTTTGCGTATTTTGCACTTTTCAGAGGATTCCGTTAAACGCTGTAACTTTTTAGGTTTTAAAGATAATGAGTTTCCAAACCATATGAAAGTTAATGGAATGGACAACATTCTGTGTTCTGTGTACATTGGGACGTACTTGAAAGAAAAAGCTCTGAACATTGCGGTTGGAAACCTAGAAATGGCCAGTTTGGAATGTTTATTTTGAAACGAATAAATGAGACTCACCTTCAAATGTTTGTCGGCATAGAGACTAGATAGTAAACAACGTCCTAAACAAGTTTCAGATCTGTGAACCATATACTTGATGTACTGGAAATTTTTAAACATTGCGATTTTTCGAAAATCGTGTATTTTCACCATCAATTACCTCAGGAAGGACACAAGTTAGTAAAATTGAATCACTGAGACGTGAGTGGTTTCTGAGTTATAAGTTGTTGCAATGGTGTGAAATTCACGATTTTAACAGCTCAACAGATGTACAGGTTTTGTGTTGATAGTATCTCAGACATACAATTTATCTATGTTTCATCAGAAGAAACTTCTACTTCTAAAAGAATAATCATTGCCAGATCGTATCATAGATTTGTACCTCTGACGCAAACACAAATCAGATGTTATGAAGAACATAGCATGTTGTCATTTGCACGTAATGATACTGTAGCCTGTATTTACAACGAGAAATGGTGGATTGGGAAAATTAAATACATCAGTCTGGAAAATAACGATCTTTTTATTAACTTTTTTCCATCCCCATGGCCCAAGAACCTGTTTTTAAACTATCTACGAATGACAAAGTGTGGGTGCCAATCACTAAGGATCTCCGGAAACTCACCCACAGAGTTCAAAACTCTTACAGGTCGTACTTTCAATATCAGTGCCGAACTCTGTGTACAAATTAGTCAACTGTTTACCTCACTGATGTCTTAACAGCAGCGCTACAAGCAGAAAAGAAAGAACAGAGGCGTTTCGTTTGTTCTACAAGATATGATTAATAAATTATGCATACTTTACCCATTAAACATTACTGTAGTGTTATTAGACTTTTGCTACAAAGTTTATATCCACTCCTCATGGCGCTTTTTGATATTAAGTCCCAATGAAGAAGAAATTTATAACTCAGAAACCACTCAAGTCTCAGTGATGTAATTTTACTGACTTGTTACTGAACAACTATCATGTATTTCGTGCAAGTTTGAGATTTTCCACTTGTGTCCTTCCTGAGATATTTGATGGTGAAAATACACGATTTTCAAAAATTTGTAATGTTTAAAAATTTCCAAAAAAATTAAGTATATGGTTCTCAGATCTGAAACTTGTTTGGGACGTTGTCTGCTATCTAGTTTCTATGTAGACAAAAAATTGAAGGTAAGTCTCATTATTTTGTTTCAAAATGTACATTCCAAAATGGCCATTTCTAGGTTTCCAACCGCAATGTTCAGAGCTTTTTCTTTCGACATTCTGAAGTACGTCTCAATGTACACAGAACACAGAATGTTGTACATTCCATTATCTTTCATATGGTTTTGATTTGAACTCATTATCTTTAAAACTAAACAGTTACAGCGTTTAACGAAATCTTCTGAAAACTTCAAAATACGCTCAGGTGCCTATACAAAATGGCCGCTACGACAAAACCTGTGCGGCTAAAAAATAAATGAATATCCGCTTTCAACTCTCTGAATATGGTACAAATTTAGGTAAAAAATTAATAAAAAACTAAATTTTGTCAGCAACCATCATTGGTCGATTTCATTTGAATTGCCCCGTCTACAATTCTTTATCAGCAAACAATAGACACGGAAAGCGGATGAATCATATGTTATACCAGAAAGCAGCTGAATGTTTTCAAATATTCTTGTTTTACCCTGCAGTGACTGTGTAGAACGTTTAAATTATGTATTACATTTGCGATTTAAAGTTAATAATTTTCTGTATTGTAGCTATTTTGTTTGTCTACAACAAAATAATCATATACACACTGCAATATTATCATTTAATTTCCACCCCTGACTGGCAAAATTCTAAGGAGAAGAGCCAGACCTAAAGGGAATTCGTAAGGATCTAGGGTCATTTTTCAGGACGTAGATTCTGGAAGGTAGTCCCACTTTTTGCGACCTGAACGGTACAATCGAAGACATAATTTATCAATTGACTACTTAAAAAATATCTTTTTATCGTACACACTAAAAATAAAACAGCATTTAAACATTTATGTACAGATATTGAGGGAAAAATATATTAAGTTTGTGTTTATAAAGTGTGCTTCGCGTGTCCAAAAGCGTTCATTCTCCTAAAACGCTCTCAAGACATATTTAGAAAACTTCTTCTCGGTAAACAGTTCGAAAACAAAGGGATGACACATTTTTCACATTTTGTACGTTTATCTGGGACATACTTGGAAATACAGTATCTACAAGGGATAAATATATGTCATCTTGAGGTGTTCAAAGAGTGTCGGTAATGTGTACAGTGTCCTACTGTGTCTAAAAGTAGTTTCTGTATTATTTTGTAGTGCATGCAATCACACACAGTTAATGGTTTCCTGTGACCAATTGCCAAAAGTATAAAATTACACTATATTTGCTAATTCGAAAATGACCAATAATTTCATTATTCGAACTGTTGTAGTTAAAGTGCTGCAAAACTTGCTCCTATATGAAGTTAAAAATGCTGTAATAAATGTACTTATTGAACCACATGTCATCTTGAGGTGTTCAAAGAGTGTCGGTAATGTGTACAGTGTCCTACTGTGTCTAAAAGTAGTTTCTGTATTTTTTTTGTAGTGCATGCAATCACACACAGTTAATGGTTCCCTGTGACCAATTGCCAAAAGTATAAAATTACACTATATTTGCTAATTCGAAAATGACCAATAATTTCATTCTTCGAACTGTTGTGGGTAAAGTGCTGAAAAACTTGCTCCTTTATGAAGTTAAAAATGCTGTAAAAAAAAAAAATGTACTTATTGGACATCAAAACGAATTGCAAGTTTGTTTCTTTGAATTCTCTTCAAACAATGATCAGGTATGACTGTAGTTTGTTTGAATACTAATCATGAGTTAATTTCAGTTTTTGATCATCATTGAATGCTTATCTTTAGTATTTTGAGTTAGATTAGATTGTAGTGTCTATTTTCCATGCTTTTAGTGCCTAAATATGCGACCTTCAATTATCACATGCTACAAACATAATGTCTACTTTCCTTCAAATTAAGATTTATATTTACTCCTTAACGTTTTGATGTACCCCTTTGTTCTTCAAAGGGGAACTATGAACAAAGAGTACTTCATATGTGTGTAATTAGTTTCTACTAAAGATAACAAGATTTTGTACATGGAGCAGCTAAATGTTTAAGGACCCCAGATGTGTTTTTACTTTCATTTTCGGGTTAAACTTCCATTTTACACATGGCGCTATTCTAATTTTTGTAACAATCATATATATATATATATATATATATATATATATATATATATATATATATATATATATATATATATATACGATTGTAACATCTATCATATATATAGGGTGTCCCACCAGGAAAGGACCAAATTTGAGGAATGATATTATGGGCTACGACAAGCAATCGTTCGAGATGTCGATGAAAAGACTACTCTACTTCGTATACATTGCTTAGAATGCGCATATCTCCCAATGAAAATATTGAAGTCATTCAAAAACAGATGGATAGTACACGTAATAGGCATTAGAGGCTTATCACATTCATTACTTTCACGAATACCAGTATCCCGGAATTCATATTCAAATTTCTGTCTGCTCATTGAATTGAAACAATTCAAAGTTACTTGTTTTCAGAACAATGCAACCAAGCGGGAAATGTACAGAGGTTTGACTTCTTTTTTTCAGTCTTGGCTAGGTTATATGTGTGTGTGCGTTCATGTCTGAGTGACTCGAAACATTGTAACAACCGGTTCTAGTGAACTGGTGCGAACCGCTGAATAGTACCACTTATTATAAATTCAGATGAACAAGGTATAATGTGTTTCAATGTGAAATATTGTATAAGGGACTGCAGTGTATGTAAATACATTGTGCACCATCTTCGACTGTGCAAATGTTCTCAAAACACTTCATAACTATAATACAAAATTAAAATAGCATTCATATGTAAAATTTAAAACAACATTGTCTGTCTGTTGTTAAGAGTTCTCTTCACAAGCATAAAAATAAATTATGCCGCTTTGTATATTTTTGATCAAATTATCAAGGAAGGTCTTTCCTACCTACCTTCCTGTAATTGAATTTCTGAAGAGCATTAGGCTATTTTAGAAATGCACTACTTTATATTTCAATCACATATATAAGGGACTATAACGTAGTCTAGTAGCTACAATGTTAGATTCATATCCGCGTGGTCCTGGGTTTGATTCCCGGCCGGTGTTTCCCCAATTTTCTGCGTCCACCCAGCGTCGTGAGGCAAAACTGGGGAGCCATGTGAATAAAAGATGTGACGGCCACTAGGTCTCGAAAGCTTCCGATACACCTTTTAGCGATAGAGCGACGTAGAGCGCTGACGACACGCTCGTTGCTAGGATAGACTTAGTTCCACTAGTCACTAACAGATGGCGTGAAACGGCTCAGGCCCACAAATCGGGCCGTTACGCCAAATGGTACATACTTCAATATACATTCATGTTACAAGATTTCATATCACGTAGTCAACATACGAAAGATGGATTTAATATCAGAAGCACAGGAATAAGTTATGCAAGTGCGGGCCAGGTTCCAAGATAGATATATAACTTAAAGGAATAACTAGTTATACGTATATTTATCAAGAATTAGATGTTCCACAAATGTGGATCAAAATGAACAGATTTTTATAGTGTTTTGTTGTTCTCTTGCTTGTAAATTTAATAACTAATCTATCATTGTGGTCTATATTTTGAAGATTCATTTCTGTTGAATTCTTCTGCATGGGTAAATTTCTATGAAGTGTTCATCTTCCTGATCGATTTTGGTGTCCATTTGAAAAGAAGCTTCTTAAAAGGTTACATTTGAATTACTTGGAAGGATACCAGATACCTCAGGCTCGATTCCAGGCAATGTGAGTTTGTGGTGAATAATATCGTATCCACATGTTCTCTTGGAGCTTTCCCCCTTTCCTCCTATATTCTCGTTCCACCAAGATTCCACATTCACTTTCAGTTGTCACCTTCTCCTTTAGCCGATAATTGGTATAACTGGTATAACTGTCAGATCCAAAACTGTACTGGTCCAAAACTGGTACAACTGGTATAATACCAGTTATAACTGGCAAAACTGGTATAACTGGATCAGATCCAAAACTATTATAACTGGTATAATACCAGTTATAACTGGCAAAACTGGTATAAATGCAATTCATACTGTCTTCATTCTGCTAGTAAGAATAGATTTCGAATAACTGTCAGATCCAAAACTGGTATAACTGGTATAATACCAGTTATAACTGGCAAAACTGGTATAACTGGATCAGATCCAAAATTATTATAACTGGTATAATACCAGTTATAACTGGCAAAACTGGTATAACTGGTATAAATGCAATTCATACTGTCTTCATTCTGCTAGTAAGAATAGATTTCGAATAACTGTCAGATCCAAAACTGGTATAACTGCCAGATCCAAAACTGTCCAATTGGAATAACTGTCAGATCCAATTGGTATAACTGTCAGATCCAAAACTGAAAGATTTCAATTCTCATTTTTCAAAATCACTTGTAATATGAATTCATTCGTTCAGAATTAAGAGTCAGAAAGAGTCATCTACACTTAGATGACAAGACTTCGATCTGACTACACGTTTTTCCATCACAGTATTGTAGCACAACATTTAATATGCTTGACATGCTAACTACGTTTACTTCTGTCTAGTATTTTCCTTTTTTTCTTTCTCTCTCAATAATTTTCTACACTGTAATGATGATATGTTCAGTCTTGAGAGCTAAGTGCTTATACAGTATGCGGCAAAACAAACAGTACCGAAATCACATCGTTCACAGTTTTTATTAATTTGTGTACAATGTAATGAAACATAAGAAATGTCAAATGGATGTCATCTAAATGTTACTCAACACATATTGTAGATTTAAGAGGAATCGCACCTGCACATTGTGTGTTCAAAAATATTGATCATCGCATCGCACACATTCTTCATAGTGATCCTCTAGATCAATGATCATATTAGTGAACATGGGTTGCTGAAACGACAAAATAAATGATCGAATCTTCTCTCGTAACTTCGATGTAGTGGTAGGTTGTTATCAGTTCGGAAAATTGCTTCCTTCAGCATACCCCATATGTAGGCATCTGGAACAGTGAGTTCAGGGCAGTGGAAAGAATATGGAAAATCCGTTCCACGGAAAATCAAGCGAGTCCAAACTCTCGTGGACAGAAAGACAAGCGATGCACTTAACAGTGTAGGCAGTAGCTCTGTCTTGCCGCATCTATTGTTGTAGTGATTGATTTTTGGTGCGGCAAAACACGCGCAAATCATGCAAGAACGGGTCAATAATCAACTGCAGATACATTGCACCTTCCGCGCGCCATGCATATGTGAATTTCAGTACTGTTTGTTTTGCCCCATACTGTAATACATTAACTGTTTTCTGAAAGTTGATGTAATCCAGTTTGACTCTCAACACTACAGTAAAAATAAAAGAAAAAAATTAGGAACGTTTATAGGAATAAAATTGATTAATACACATTTTTGTTAATTATATTCGATTTAATTATTTGCATTACTGACTAGTATTACAACTAGCTTATCTTTTTAATATATTTATCTGTATTTACAATGATATGTACAGATAAAAGGGACTGGTAAGTTATAACAGGAAGTTTTCTTTTCTTAAATACATAACAATTGTTTTTTTTACTCAGTGACATTTTTTTAAAATCTTTCTACACATAAATAAATAATTCTTTATATTTATATTTATATATTTATATATACTACAGAAACAATTCTATCAACTTCGGGTGTAACTTGAAAACACAAGTGTCCCTTATTACAAATTTAGTATTATTAACAGAATTTTCGACATGAAATATATTAATTTAGTAATAAGACACAACTAAGTAGAATGAAGACATCAAAAAAAGTAATGACATTTAATAAGTATTCGAAATAGAAAGAATAGGTAGTGGAGAGAGAAACCCTTCTTCCTTGGTATAGGCAAACTCCCTTCAACAAACGTCCTGATATTGAAACTAAAAGTAAAAGTGAGTTGTTTATTTTCCTTTTCGTATATATAACATTATTTCTATATTTTTTTTAGTTGTATTTTTACTGAGTGTGGGATTCATAGATGCTCGCGGAGTAGGCCGGTATGAATTTACACAACAGTGAAGAAGCTAGCAAGTCTGACAGTCGAAGTGCATTCCAAATCACAAATGTAATTTTTTGATTAATTTAAAATACATTTAAAATGTTGTACAGTATTCATGTTACACTAGATACATTATCCATTATTGGTGTTAAAATTCGAATAATTCCACACTTGTATTATTATTCAAAAATAAAAAAATAAAATTATTTGAATAATGTTCGAACGTTTTCTTAAAATAAATAAATAATAGTAATCAACTGTTCGAAAAATTGTTCAAATAATGGAAATTGAATATATGTTTAACCCTTTTAAATTTTATCGTATATTTTTACATGATAGGGTAGTGTCTTCATTATTCGATTAAAAAGGTACTAGTAAAGCTTTTTACTTCGTCTTTTTTGTTTGTTTGTTTGTTTTTTTAAGCCTGGAGGCATTGTAAAACAAGTTACGTATGGTTTCACGCTTTTCTGTGTCGAGGTTATGACGTCATAATTTAAATTTCTTTTTGTTAGGCTTATTTTTATTATTTTTTGGCAAGCTTACTTTTGCACCTAGAAGATTGAAATTTTGTCAAGACATTCAGTGCACCTCTTCTTTCAGATCTCTGTGTTAACACAGGGGGATCCAGAGGGGTGAAACGGTAATAAAAAAGGGATATTTTAAAACAAAAATTCCTTTTTTTCGCGATTTTCCGTCTCAGATACATGATGGAGACATGTGAATGGAGATGCTGTTTATGCAGGAATCTGGAATATTGTGGGGATATTCTTAGCATACTGGTAATTTTTCCCGTCTTTACTTTTCAAGATAGAAACCTGAAATTTTTTACACATATTCAGTATCCCTTAATATTTTTCAATTGATTTTAAGATCTGTTCGTTAACACAGGGAGGGTCCAGAGGGCCCCAAACTTAGAAAAAAGGATGTTTTCACCAAATATTCCTATTTCTCTCAAACGTTACCTCCTTGAGAACATGATAGGCTCATGTGAATGGTACCGTTTGAAAGGCAGTTCCATTCTAAAGAGAATGAAATACAAACCATGATCCCAGGATAAATAGGGATGATGCTATAGCTGCTTGATTGAAAGTCTATAATATACCTGAAAAATGTCAAACTTTAAAAGGGTTAAACAACGAATGTCCGAATAATGGTTCAAATAATAAAATTAAATAATTATTTAAAAAACAACAAATTTTTGAATAATTATCCAAGTAAGGAAATAATTACTCGAACAATGGATAATTAATTAAACAGATGAATAACGAATATTCAAATAACCATGGAAATTACTAGAACACTAATCTAAGTAATGAACTTTCAAATAATTATAACACTGTTTTCTATCTCAATGTTGAAAACAGTTTTCCTACTATAAAACAGAAAATTATTATCTTTTACACTTGGGTCATTTGTTCTATACTTGACATAACGTTCAATTCACACTGGCCCCCTCTTTTAAGCAACTTTATATGTTAACTTCTTTATTACATTTAGTGTGTGTACTTTGAACTTTTCTTTTCCATATTATATCTTCTCTTTAGTTAAATTGTACATATTAAACTCAAGCAATATTGCGAAGAGAGAAAAGCTACTTAACAGGAATTCTAAGTTGTTACAGTTTTAGCGTTGTTTTTGTTTTTACGTCTATTTTTTTTTATTTTGCTAATATATAGATGTATATAGATATATATTGTTTATTGACTTACAATATGGCAGCATAATGACTTTTTCTTGCATCTGAAATTATTTGTATCTAGTTATATTGGTATATATATATAATATGTAATTAATTATATGTCTACATATTGATTTTGGGATATGTCTTTTTATATTGTATATACATATCTAATAGTAATAAAGTTATTTTTTTTCTTTTTTTTTCAGTAATTCATTTGGTCAATGAAGATATAAGGGACAATCTAGTGTTAAAAAATTTCGATTTTCTTGCCATGCATAGTGATACTGGAATAAAAAAGTGTTTTCTGTTTTATTATTATGTTTCTTTTAAACTAATATATTTTCTTTCTTTTACGGTAAAAACAAGTTCTTTCATGTTCAAATACTCTCACTTTTATAGTTACATTTAACAAATTTTGTAACTTACATACAAAACATTCTGTCAATCATCTAATCACCTTCACACACACACACACACACGCACATTTACATATATTATACACTCTTTTTTTTCTTTATTTTATATGCTTCTATTTTAAAATGTTTTCTCTCCATAATAAACTGGCACAACATGTATTTTCATACAGAAGACTGTACAGAATATTCTTAAGGAAGGGCTGTGCATGCCACAACAATCACTTTATTTAATACAATTATTAACACACTTTTTTTTATCTTTCTAATCGTAAAAAAAAGGAAATTCGTGAATTCTTAACTGCCCAGAGTGTCATTTACACATTTCTTTATATATATAATATATACAAGCAATTATTAAACAATACAATTATTAGGGAAGTCTTTGAAAAGTAATTTATATATGTACAAAAAGTTGATATGAACACAACACAGAGGTTTTAATATTTTTTTTTAAAAAAAAAAGGAATAAAATTCACCCATCGAAACTTTCATTTATCACGTTTTCTTAATTTTTTTAAATTAATATATTTTTTTTCCAATTTCGTATTTTTTAGGCTTCTTGCGTTTCGTTCTGCTAATGTCTTATGAATTAAATAATAAGGAAGTTTTAAAACAACTTAGGCACAGCTTTCTCGTACTGGTTCGTTTTGATTGTGGTATTCGGGTTTCGAATCCTGATCTTTTTCACCAGTACTGGACGACACTGTACTATTAGACGAAGTTGCACTATTTAAGAAAGCACTACCATTAAAAACGTTGAGCTTTCGCTGACTAAGAGGGCCTCCACCACTGCTGCTCATTGTGTTTTGAGAAGACTGCGATGTTGGATAGTTTGGTTTCGAATATGCAGGTATATCATCTGGAAAGAAAAAGCAAAAAGTGTTACTTCATAATTTCTTATACGAGTATTTACAGTTATGTAAATAAAAAAAAAAAAAGTTTAAAAAATAAATATTCATAAAGTTTCCGATTGTCCATAAATTGTTATCAAAATAAGACAAAGCAAAAAAACATTAGACAATTTAATTTTATAAAATGGATAATGTATAATTGACATTTCAAACATGTAAAACTTCTGATGATAAAAATTGGACGTTTTTCAGTATTTTCTTCTTCCTTCCTTCATATCCATTTCTGATGGTGATCTATAGATTATCGAAAACTAAATTTTCTGAGTGCTTTTATGTGTAACGGATATATTTGTTTACTGTTTCTAATTGTGACAAAATGTAACAGTTTTTATACTATAGCAATGTCTTCGTGAGACCAACAGATATATCTGTTTATTGTTGCTAATTGTGACAAATTGTAACAGTTTTTATACTATAGCAATGTCTTCGTAAGACCAACAGATATATTTCTTTACTGTTGCTAATTGTGACAAATTGTAACAGTTTTTATATTATAGCAATGTCTTCGTGAGACCTGAAACAATCTTTCCCTTTCGGATATGATGTATACTTCCTTAATATAGCATACATATCCAAACTGCCACACTTTCAAGTTAATTTGATTTGTCAATTTATTGTCCTTGTCACAATCAGCAATAGCAGTTAATGTTTACAAAAGAACAAATAGTGTTTCAACGTATATACATAATTTAATGTTCACTTGTCAAAAATAACACAGTTCTTTTTCTCTTTCTACACACTCTGAGTTTTATGTCACAGTGTGTAGAAAGAGAATTATTATTAGAACCCATTCCAATAACTAGACAAAGAAGAAGCTTTTAAATGTTGTATTTCCGGATAATAGTTTAAATGTAGCGCTCCCTGAATTTATGCACCTATTTTGAAGCAAACTGCATCTCAATGTTGGTATTTAGAAATACAAAATGTGTCTTAGGTCTCTTCATGATGCATTAATGATTTCTTGACTTATTTCATTGTGAAAATCAGGCATTTTTATCTTTCTCTGATAATATAGACTTCAAATGTTTTAACTTCTAAATTTATTTTCTAAATTAGTGTCACTAGCAATGAAAATGGTATTTTTCACCACTTCTGTGACAATATATACTTCAGTATTTTTAAAATAGAGTATTATTACTATTATTCTTATTATTATTATTTGTAACTATCATTCTACAAATAGATTTCTGTAATTACTGGATATTCTTTGAGGATTATATTCAGGAATTATAGAAGCAATGACGTAACCAAAGGGAGGCAAACGGGGCTTGTGCCTCGGGCGCCGGATTGGGAGGAGCAAAACTGGACAAATATTTATTTTTACTATAAAGCAAGGAAAGGAGTTTTAGCAAACTAAAGATCATAAAACAATTACCTCAGAAACCTTACAGGACAACAACGACTTACCAACCTTAGAAACATATTCATGAGCATAAGTTAGCTTCAAAGCTATCTTTAGAGGACATTATAAAAACCTCTGCAGCCAAAAATTAAATTTTAGTTCCAGCTTTTTGTGTTTTCATTTAAATTCCATCGATTTAAGAGATATGCAAAATGTCCGAGTATAATACTCGAGACAACAGCTTAATTGTTTGTCATAATTAAATATTCTATTCTAAAGCAACAGATTGTTAGATGCACTCTATGCATATGCACATCCCGATATAATTCCAAAAACATTGTGATTTGCAGTTATTATCATAAGACTGTAAGAACATGTCAAGCATGCTACTCTTAGATTATTTGGCAATCAAATACTAATTAGTTTGGTGTTTTATCTTGTACTAAAAATTAAATTATGTACTGTAATTTTGAAATCAAGCTTTACCATTTGAAGAAAAACATGGAATAGGAGAATTACTGTGTAATGTCAATATCAGACGTAGTTGGGGAGTGTTTTGAAAAAATGAAATGAAATCTTTGAGTTTTACGTCGCACGGTTATGCCGGTTAGGCTAAAGGAGACGGTGATGATGAGTGATGAATGAAATGGTGGAATGAAGAAAGTGGAAGGAAAAGGGAGAACCCGGAGAAAACCCACGCACAGGGTGTTTGTCCACCACAAAGTTCACTTGGCGGGGGGAGTGTTTTGATTTGGGAGCGCTTAGGAGGGTGCTAAGGCGAGTTCTTGCCCCAGACGACACCTAGAATGATAGTTAGAATTCCTAAGCATGGTTTTACATTGTCTGAAGTATTATTTATAATTATACTTTACTATAAAAAATACGATATTTTCGTCTATCTCTACCAATGAACACTTAAGCGTTTTTCACTACTCAATCATAGTTATATTTTCGTTCTTTTTTTAATTTCTTTCTTTTAAGATATAAGAAGTAAGGCATTTTATACTGCCTCTGACCATATGATTCATAATACAGGGTATATCAGAAACGACTTAAACCCATATTGATTTACTCATTTATCTTACAGACATGGTTTTGTTGTCGTTTTTTAGCAAAATACATCAAGTTTTGACTCACGTAGTACACTAGTTCAGAAGCAAGACATGCAAGCGCTAGCGGCAGTTGCGGCTACCTTTACTGGTCCCAAGCGTGCTAGCTGTGTGTTTTGGTTTGAAGAATCCAAGTCTGCGACAACTAAGCAACGTAAGTTTCGTACAAAGTATGGTAAAGATCCTCCCAGTAGCGCTATTATTTATCGGTGGCATAAGTGTTTTACTGAAACTGGATGTTTGGTAAGACACAACAAATCTTCAGATCGTTCCCGTACGTCTGTGGAGCAAGTGAAACAAAGCTTTGTGAACAGTCCTACAAAATCTACCCGGCGAGCTTCCCGACAGCTGGGTGTCCCATATATGACAGTTTGGCGTGTGTTGAGAGAACAGTTGCATCTCAAACCATACAAATTACAAATTGTGCAAAAATTAAAAGACACCTGACACGCTGAAACAGGTTTGGCAAGAAATCTGACTTCACATGGGATGTGTGGCCGAAGCACCAATGGAAGCTATGTTGAATATTTTTTTAGGTATAAGGCTCTTTAGGAATATCTTTATATATAACTTGATGTATTCTGCTACAAAATAACACCAAAACCATGTCTGTAAGCTAAATAAATAAGTCAATATGAAAACTCAACTTAAAATTTGAAAAAAGTTGTAAAATCCTTTTTATATACCTTGTATATACATACTAATAATACTTTCTCGCCTGATTTTACATAATTTTCATTATTCTCTTTCGTTTATTCCAAAGCCACGAATTTTCATAAATACTTTGTTTTAAAAAAGCTAAATGTACATCGTAAGAAATAACAATAGTACCTTTTCTATTTTGCCCTGAAGTATTTTGGTTCCTAAATGCATTTGTCTCATTTGGCCGGTCTAGTGAATTAATTGTATGTCCATTGTACTGCTTCTTCCGATGAGCTTTGGGATAAGGGGGTCTAGCGACCATGGCACTGTAATTGGAATCTGTACTATAGGGCGAGGAGGGCCGTTTTGGGCGGTGGTACGTTTTCTTATGTCTTCGTCCAGGATGCGGACATACTACAGAGCCCTGAAAAACATTAAAAGATAATTTCAATATCAATTAATATATTCAAAACAAGTGTATATACCATATACCTAAGTATACATGGAAATTCAAATAAAAGCACTATCATAAACATGAATTGTCTTACTTTGTATTACGAGGTGGTTGAACTTCAATCAAACAGTTTCAGTGTATGCTGATATCCTTGCATGCTATCTGTATTAATACAAATTATCAAAGGAGAAAGAAGTTCAAACACTTAAAATTTGTTATGTAATCTGGGAAGAAGAAGTGAACACTACGAAAATGGGAGCAAGCAGCATGGGAATACCATAACACTTTCTGTAAGATTTCGATTCCCTAACATAAAGGTAATAGAGCCCTCTGGTCAGGTATATCTACCTATCTACCCCTCTGGTCAGGTATATCTAAAAGTCTTCAAAAAAAGAGTTTCATAAACATTTGCTGTGATTTTTTCCTTTAAGAATCTATGAAGCTACTAGTTCACTTTCATATTCGTATATAGGCATAACGAAATGGAACATCATTACATGAATAAACGAACATGTGAGGAAGTTCAAGAGAGTAGTGGCGGAAGCCACTTTTTGTCACCAGCAAATTTATGTCAACTAAAAAAAAAAGTAAGAAAAAATAAAAGAATAAAACATACAATACATAACTTGGGCCCTCACTATGTATGTTATTAATGTATAATTGTATAATTTACAAGTTTACTGATACTTCCGCATAAATATGGATAGATAGATAGATAAATAGATATAGATATAGATATAGATATAGATATAGATATAGATATAGATATAGATATAGATATAGATATAGATATAGATATATTTACAATGCACCAAATGGCGAAGTCTAACTTGAGAAGAATCTATGAACGAAGTTTTTGAACCAACGAGTGATGAAAGTATCATAATATCAGATAGAAGCTTGTACAAATATTTATATTAATTTTGACTATTTAGAAAATCAAGTCAATTTTATTCTCATCACAGACTTTTGAAAGTAGATCCTACAATAGCAGAAAATTGAATTATAATTATCAGTAAATTCATTCTAATTTTTATTCACAGTAAAGAGAACAAATTAAAACAGTGACAGCCTATGAATTGTGCATCGTACTTTTTCCACGACTTCATTTACATCTTCATTTTAGCAACATATAGAAGTTACCGATAAAGATGTGAGAGAACAATGAAATTGTTTGATTTAAGTTCAGCTACTTACTGATGCAAGGTAAGGCTGTTCATATTTTACTTGTTCATTATGTATTCTATTGCATCTATCAGCAATTATTTTACCTTGATATTCAGCGGGAACTTATATGGTTCGGATCCCACGTTAAACTGTAAGCCTACGTCTCACATAACTGAAAGAGATGCTAAACTTGAATCTAACCAACGTACTACCTAGAATATTTTGGTACTTTCGTTAATGGTTCGTCAGACAAGGAAGAAGCGCCAAAGAAAAATATAGCAGAAGAACTGAAGAACATCAGATTCGGTACAAAATTGAATATGCTGCTTTCCAGTTGATACTTTGATATTTTCTTCTTTAATATTCCTTTTTTTTCACTTCTTCCCTTAAATCTCTGTTTTATGAAGTATCACTATAAGTGCTAACTTAAAAACTAATTGGAAAATATTGACGAGCCAAAACAGTATTTCATAGAGATGACACGTACTATAAAAAAAAGGAAAAATATAAGTGTAATTTAGAAAATAACATGTTTACTAATGATGTACTTGAGATGTTATATTATCACCTAGAAATGAAAAGCATTCTTGTTTTCAGATATTCATGGGCGCAGGTTGGAGGTCAAATTAAGAAACAGCACAAATAACCGCGTCCTGTGCTTTATTAAATTCAGTACAAAACTAGCTAATATTTCAGAATAGGTATCATGGACGTTTATCGGTCACAACACAATTGTCATTCTTGATAGGTCAAACGATATCTTAAAATATGAAGGTGTATACGAAACCTAATGAAAATCCCATCAAACTTTCAACACAAACGTAACTGTGATAACAATCACACATTGTCACGATCTCCTTTTTCATCTTATCTAAATGTTGAGATGTAGAAATAAAGGAAGATGAAAAGTTACTAATATACAAGCTTTCTAAAAATGTTCATTTTTATACATTCACAAAGTTTTACACAAAGCATTGTCTATATTTGGAAAGAATGGTTAAAGATAATGTTTATAACAATTTATGTGAAATATCAATTGCAATAGCATTAAAACACGTAAACCTGAGAGTTCCGTAGGCTTCAACAATAAACCAACAAATTTATGTAACGAAGATGAAGCTTAACAATTATTTCTATAAACACTAGTATACAGAATGCGACAATATACGACAACGACCTGATACTCATCTAAAACTGAAGTGAAGTGATATTATTAAGATAAGACGGCGGAAGGTACTGAAAGAAAGCTTACTATTTCCAATACGTATAATAATGAAAATATTCCCTAATAATTTGCATACTCACTCCGGACTTTATTGGAGCGAGCGTTTAGACAAGAATTAAAAATGTATGCAACAATAAGGAGTTTTCCTTTCCAAGGAAACGATTTCTTGCACAGTCAGAAGATGCCAGCAGTTTGTAGGTGAAATGTAGAATTAGAAATTCATGGCAAAAATAAATTTGTAAGGTATAAAATAGATAACTACCTGGACTTTACAGCGATATATCCCTATTATAATTAATCTGTACCTATATTATCAACATTGATCAGAGGCGCAATAATTAAGCATATAGCTTAGATATAATTAAAAGAAAGAACGCTGTTATTGACAGGACATGTTGTCATGAGTAAGATTATTAGTTTATTATTGATAGAACATGTTGTTATTGTCGAGATTATTAGTTGCTATGGGAAAAGCTTATTACTGAGCTATACACACGAAATTGGAAGATATGTATAAAAGCTATGGTTGCTATTGATATTTAATGTACGTATAAAACAGAAGAATAAATCGACGATTCCTGGACGCAATTCATGTTTATGGTTAGTAATTAGTAGCTGATATGTTTATTATAATAACATGATAATTTAAAGATACGTAAAACGAATCAGGGCTAAAGCGAAGTGTTTATATATATTTCGTTTTATCTGGTGCCGAAGACACGGGACCATACTATACTATTTAGTTCTGAAGAATAGTAAGAACTGAGTTTATGTGCATACGTATATATACCTTTTTATGAGTTTCACTATTTTGAGAAGTGGGAAGAGAATACAAAGAATTGCTAATATGCAGGATTCCGAGATTGAAGAAGTACCCAGTATTTCAAATGAAACCATATCTGGAAATGCCGTAACTCTGTCTGAACATTCCTATTCTAATCTTATTGATGTGTTTAGTCGACTACTAGATGAAAAGCTAGAACAGAAATTTGATCAACAACAAAAATTATACGATGAAAAGCATGAAAAGCTAGATAAAAAGCTAGATGAAAAGCTAGAACAGAAATTTGACCGACAACAAAAAAAGCTAGAACAGATACTAGCGCAGCAAAAATCTCTTGCAGATAAAGTACAAGGTGTACAAGAAGGTTTCGATCGGCTACAACATAATTTGAAAGAGGATTTGCACGTATTGATTAAAAGGGTGAACGGTACTGATGCGAATAAGAAAGTAGAACCGGAAGAAGATCAGAAGAAAGTCGATGAACGAAATGAAAATATTGAAGAACAGGATGGAAATGAAACAATTGAACCTGTGACGAACGGTGATGCGGGAGATGTTACAATTGAAGAAAAACCGTCATCTCCGGCCAAGGAAACCTCTACTACTACTACAGGCGTATTCAAAATTGAAGTGAAAGGTCTACCGAGATTATACAGGTTAGAGAAATTGAAGAAATTGTTGACAGACGATTTGAAGTTGGGAAGCCATACTATTTGGTCACCGAAAAGAGTGAGTTCTTGGATTTATTTGATCTTTAAAACTGAAGAAGACCAACAGATGGCAGTGAAGACCTTGAATGGATACAGTTGGAAGAAGCGAGTTCTTTCAGCCGAAGTTGCTGAAGCTGATCATCGTAAACGAAAATTGGAAAACTCTGTTGATAAGGATTCTAAAAAGGCGAAAGTTGAGCTATCTGTAGAAGATAGAATAAAACAGGCTACAATACCTTTGTGGGATGTTACTTATGGAGAACAGTTGAAGAAGAATAATGAAGAAATAAAATCTTCATTCACGCGACTGATGGATTTGTTGCCGAGAAGGAATTTGGATTTAGCAGATTGGACAGAAGAAAGAAAAGAGAAGAATGAAGGACTTGCAGACTTTCTGAAGCATTCGCCTATAAGAAAAATTACGCATGATTTGAAAGATTATTTCCAAAACAGAGAAGGTAACTGTTTGAATGTGACATCGTTCTATTTCCTGATCTCCACTGAAAAGGAAGAAGGTGAGAAACCTCCACCACTACAGTTGTTGTTCGGGAAAGAATATGTGAAAGAAACTATATGTGACGTGAATTTCCGAGTATCTCCAGATTATTATTTTCAAGTGAAGGCTTTGATAGCCGAGCAGCTTTATACTTCCATCGCGGAAATGGTTGAAGCTGACGAAGAAACTTCCTTGATAGATGTGTGTTGTTTCACTGGAGGAATTGGGTTTATTCTTGCTAAGAAATGTGCTCAAATTCTTGGCATAGATACGTTGAATCAGACAATTGAAGATGGCTATATTCTCGTTTGTGACTCCTTGTTTAGTTTGGTTGGATCTTTTGGACATGTAACTTAGATTTGAATTACGGAGTTTGAGAAGGTTGTATTTAAGTAATTTTACTTTAAATAACGTTATGATTTTGTCTATTATCAGTACTTTGTTCGAATAATAACATTTTGTTCAGAAGGGGAAAACAAAATATTTTTATGCCGATATATTATGTATATTTTGTTTTATGTTATTTAATCTTGTTGAGTTCATGTTTATGATCGCGGTTGCTGAATTTATGTTAGCATATGTCTTAATATTATGTGCCTTATTAAGTCTTTCTCTTATGATATACCTATTGTTTTGTTCATCTTTATTTCATCTTACATGTTCAAAAGAGATTCGATTGTATTAACTTGAAATCCATGACAGTGAACTTAAATCGAAGCTTTTAAATGTAATTATTGCCTTCTGATCTTGTTGTTGTTTTGATAAGATGACGATCTTAATTATAAATAATGTTGTTTGTACATGGATGTTATCGCTTAATGTAAAAGAGGAACAATTAACTAGTGACTCTGCGCAAGTCATCAATTAGTCATAATTTTGAATAGACCCATAAATGATATTTGTAGTGAATCGACGTTTTATGATACGTAATTAGTAATAAAAGAAAAATGTTGTTATAAATGAATTGATATATATATGGAGAAAGAAGAGAAAAGAAAAATATTTATATTGATGTAATAATAATAATTAATACGAGGATTGATGTAATAATAATTAGTACGAGGGCTATTCAAAAAGTGAGTGTTTTGAAAATACACAGGGTTCTTTCCTTCTCTGTAATACTGTTACGGAATTCCCGTTCTGGGCGACATTTACAGCGATATATCCCTATTATAATTAATCTGTACCTATATTATCAACATTGATCAGAGGCGCAATAATTAAGCATATAGCTTAGATATAATTAAAAGAAAGAACGCTGTTATTGACAGGACATGTTGTCATGAGTAAGATTATTAGTTTATTATTGATAGAACATGTTGTTATTGTCGAGATTATTAGTTGCTATGGGAAAAGCTTATTACTGAGCTATACACACGAAATTGGAAGATATGTATAAAAGCTATGGTTGCTATTGATATTTAATGTACGTATAAAACAGAAGAATAAATCGACGATTCCTGGACGCAATTCATGTTTATGGTTAGTAATTAGTAGCTGATATGTTTATTATAATAACATGATAATTTAAAGATACGTAAAACGAATCAGGGCTAAAGCGAAGTGTTTATATATATTTCGTTTTAACTTTTATACCTAAAATATTTATACCCAAGACATACCAGGACAGAAATTAAGTTATAAGATTTAAAAAATTGCCTACCTTACTTTAATTCTTTTAGCTAAACATTATCATAATCACCAAGTGGTAAAAACAAAGTTATAAAGTATAAAATAAATTATTACCTGGACTTTTATGCCTAAAAAGTTTTTTAGCCAAACTACTGCACTCATTATATGACAAAAATTAAGTTATACGATATAAAATAAATAACTACCTGGACTTTCATGCCTACGTTCTCTGCTGCTTGAGTAACAGCTTGTGCGAAATCAGCTTCCGCGTAAAATGATGATTCACCATCACTACAGGAACATGATCCTTCGCTGCAGGAACTACCTTCCCATGATCCAGCATTCTCTCCGTTTACGCTGGATTCGGGAGTATGGTCCCCAACACGGGCGTAGTTTTCAATATCACTATAATCTGGCAGACCTTCTACATCAGACTCTATGGGAGGATGATTTACTACATAAAAGAAAGCAAAATTTTGGTTATAAAAGAGTGCATACATAATAGTAAACGTATATACTTTCATCTTCTAAAAATTTATAAGTTTACTCTTATGAAAACTCTCCAAAACTCTTGAAAAAAAAAAAAAAAAAAAAAAAAAAGGACAAGATTGTTATTTCAACGTGTCTTTCGTGTAAACCTTTAAAGCTTCGGATGATAAAAGTTTCAATTCATTGACTCCTGCCCTTGGCCAACTGGATCCAAGTTCTACTTTGTATTTCTATTTTTGCGAAGTCTACCTTAATATGTGCGCCTTTCTAATGGGTCTTTCTCTTATTAGATTTCCAGTTAAAATTTTGAAAGCGTTCCTACTTTCTTCCGTTCTGACTGCATGACCTGCCCAAACCTCAAAGTACATTTTTTTTTTTTTTTCGACAATTGTTAAAGCAATTACATGTCTAGAAACTCAAGGTGCATCCTTCTATGAGTCACTCGAATTTATTAAGAAAACAACAATTTTAAATTCTGTCTCAAGCAAAACTGGAAGAAACGTTAAAGAGAAATTGGAAAAGATGCTTAGCACACATCTAGAGTTACGAAATATCAACTCAATCAAGTGGTGCATATGTAATATTAGTAAAACTTTGTCACATGAATGTTCCGAAATTTCTGTGCCATTTTACAAACATTGTCCAATCACGTCGATTGATGTAGAAAGGTAATTTTAGGCCTACAAACTTAATAGATAATAGACGACCGTGAGGATTTTTATTTATTTATTTGCTGGAAAAGAGTATTCCCATTACTAGAGGGTAGGAAAATGAATGACTAATTCACATAAAACTTACCGATTCACGACGTTGAAAAAATTAGCATTATTGTTAACTTCAAGTATATGCAGAAATATTCAGATATATGCATTAACCTTCAAAATATGCATTTTCGTATGCGAATATGTATTAAATAAAAATCCAGGTTCTATTAGAACATTACGAGAAAACATATGCAGGTTAAATTTTCTTACTTGTTTCAGCAATGACTTTTAGTAGTATTTATTTCTTATGCTTGTCACATATGCATTTTTCTGATAAATGCCGAACTACAAATCTTATTAACGTTATTACCTATTTAACTAAATATTGCTAATGTTACTGGAAAACTTTCTGACCCAGAAAGGGATGGCAAGCAGTGCCGGATTGGCCACGTTGGCTACTTGGCAATAGCCAAGGGCTCGAGGGACCCCGCAGGGATCACGAGGCGCAGCACTTGTAAGCCTTGGTCGAATTTTCGCGATCGTAAATGCTTTCTGAAGTCTTCCTACGAAACAGGTTGCGGAAGCCTAAGTTCGTCTTTCCGAAAGAAGTCTTCTCGGGCCCCCTTGCTCGTATCAGTACGGTCCCGTGAGCCAGTAAAACTTTGTACTTAGGAAAGACCCCCCTCTAGTCCGTAACGGCCCCCTTCCCCTTATTCGTTTTTACCTGTTGTCTCATGCGTACACCGTTTATATATACTACTCAGAAAATATATATAGGGGGTCTTTAAGGACCCGCGCCAAGGGCCCTCAGCTTGGCCAGCCCGACACTGATGGCAAGTTATGTATTTGACCATTTCCTGTGGTAATATTCTGACTTCAAAACAAAGGGTTGGTCAGGAACAAAGCTCGTTTTAAAGTAATAGAAGCATTTCGACCTGAAATTCTGTTGAAAATACGACAAATAAAACGATGATATCGTAAACACATAGTTATATCTAGGTAGAAAACAGATGAGTCGTAAGAACAATTCCTTTTCATGTACGTGAATGAACATCGTTGATGTGGTCTTGCAGTCTATTATCTTTTCTCTTCACTTACATTGTTGTAAACCAATTCAAACAATTTGTTTCTTGATTTAATATTTTCCAAACATTTGTGGAATTTTGATTGTTTAATTTTTCTGTTAAAATTCGTTCTGTATACAGTGAAAATTCAACCTACTACCGTGAAAATTCATTATTAAATACAGTAAACATTGTAAAGAAGTTAATTTGAAATAAATAAACTGTTTCATAAGTGCGTATTGTGTTATTTATAGTGCATATAGGCGAACTTTTAAGTGGATATTTTCAGTTTTTTTTTTAGTGCACACAAATTCGGGCCCCAATTATAATTAAACACTGAAATATTAACATTTCAATGCTCAGTAACTTTTTCCAATAAAACATCTAAGTTAATGTTTTATTACTATTAATATTGTTTCAAAGCTATATTTGTAACAGTTAACGAAACCTATATACATATACGCTTACAATATTAAAACTTGTGATACAGTATACATATCATGCAAGAAATACTCAGTTCAACTTATAAATTACTTATTGGACTTACCACGATCCATATTCAGTTGTGGATTATTTCCCTGGATGTGCATTCTATTTGCCATAGGTTCTGACACTAGACTTGGAAGAGATGACTGAATACCACGGTCCATAAGGGGATTTCCACTACCACTATTTGGCGGAGATTGATAATCACAATAATTAGAATAGCCAGGGCCATAGATCACAGAACCACTCTCATAAATACCTTCACCACCAGGTGGCTGATATGAATTAAACCCCATCGGAAAACTGGGAACTGGAGGAGGGTGTTGCTGGGGTGCTAATAGTTGGCCGGCCATTAAGGGATACCGTGGCATTGGAGTATTGCTGTTATATCCCCCGGCTCCAGCCCCACCACTGCTCCCACTATAGTTTGAATGGCTTTCCAGGTTCCCACTGTGATGGGGAAGCCAGGAATAGCTACCGCCACTACTGCCACCACGAATAGGTGGTGGAGGTGCTCCGTTGTTTTCACCAAAATGCATCGGTGTGCCCTCTCGTGATAGGCCATGGGCTCCTCCTCCAAAACTTGACATATTTCCTCGTTTCGCCAACATAGGACTATTATAAGCCTGAGCAAAATTTGGCGACACTCCTCGGATTGAGCTTGCATTGGAATTTGGAAGTTGCTGAAAAATTTAAAAAATAGAAAAATAGTATTAGAATACGGTGAGATATCAAATATTCAGATCAATAAATTTCTAAGTTGCATGAAAATTCTTTGAACACGGAATCTACATACAAGTTTTACCAAACTTTTCTAAAACCTCACTTTTCTCCTAAAATTTGATATTACTATTAGTGGTATGCTTGTAAATCATGTGAAAATTATACCAGAGGTACACTCCAAATATCTGAATATTTATATGTGAACTTAATTTTCAGAGAGATGTCCGTGTTTAAATATTTTTTTATGTTTTATTCATGATTAATGTTTCTAAGGCGTCCTACTGTCATTGTCATCAGAATTGAAAAAAAAATATTTTTTATTGTACAGCCATAAAAACTAAAACATTGTTTTAACGTCCACATAATTTAAAATTAAAGAACTTTTCTTTAGTTTGGTTTAAAGTTAAACGATTGCGCTCCCTAGCTAAGGAAGACAGATGATGATGACAATCCGTCTTCAATCAGCATTTAAAAATATGCTTAAAATTATTTTCTACATCTACTTGAATTTTTCCTCTCATAAAATACATAATTTTTTTGAAGTTTTAGTTCAATATATTAAAAATACAGACGAGTTTTCCTTATAAAGTAAAAATTCCTCTGTAGCAAAAACCGGTTTTGGCATACCAAAATATTTTTGTATATAAAAGACACTAACAGTAGGTAAATTATACTATAATAAAAACATTCTTTGTAATACATTAAAGTAGAAATTTTTATCATTCTTTGTACTATCAGTAATAATATTAATAATATATTTGTAAAATAGATATTTAACCATACGTACTTAAAAAACGTGTTTTATTATTATTATTATTATTATTATTATTATTATTATTATTATTATTATTATTATTATTATTATTATTAATGAAGTATTGGTCCGTAAATAAGTAATACCAGGATATAACTAATAGGAGAATGTGTAGGACAATTAGAACTAAATCATTAATCATAAATTCAAAAGGAGTCTAATGCATATGATATTCTATCGTTAAATTCTAAACCAATAGTACTTATTAAATAATTCTAATCACTTATAGAATTTATTTCAAATACATTGGTTGAATGCTACAATTCATCCTACCTAGTTTCTATAATTTTCTAGAGAGCTTACCTGTACTAGCAAACGATTATTTGGAGACGCCCGAGTTCTCGCATCACTAGGCGTGTCTGGTCGTGATGCTTGATCATTTGGAGGAGGGTGCTCTGGCGGTGGAGGGAGAAATTCTACCCAATTGGGCATTAGTCCTGGTTGTTGCTGTGTTTGTGGATTTGGAGGCGGAGTATTAAGTGAAAACTTGCTACGTAGACTTAATTGCTGCTTCTTTCGATGTGCAGGCAAACCATTATCGTCTATAAGAAAAAGAAATACAGATTACAAAAATTATTATGCGACAGGTTCATTTAACTAATTGACACAGCAGTTAATTATAGTTTATTTTAATATATATCTATCCATTCATATAAAAATTCCAGCTTTAAGAAGTAAGAAACGGTTGTGAATATGACTCTCACGAAAGTCGAAATGTCAAAATACATTACGCTAAAAATGAAGAGGACCAAGGTATGCAGAGGTAAACACATTGTTAAACATAACAGTACATAGATAAAACAAAAGAATCCCGAAACAGGCATGAAAAAGTAATTAATTACAAGAAATTAGCTTACAGAACAAGAGTAATGCAAATAACTAAATAAAATCTATAGCACTTTTGCTAATACTTCATCAAATATGGCGGAAAACAATTAAGAAAAACACATTAAAGGAAAGAGTAGTAA
This sequence comes from Thermobia domestica, assembly GCF_964235325.1. NCBI lineage: Eukaryota > Metazoa > Arthropoda > Insecta > Zygentoma > Lepismatidae > Thermobia > Thermobia domestica. The sequence continues at coordinate 58,841,736 of NC_137463.1, forward strand.
CTGAAGGCGCCAGGACCCAGCGTTATATTGAAGTTAAGGCATATTGAAGTTTTTAGTTTACTACCCTTTTTTTAAAAATCTCTTTTCTTACTACCCTTCCTCTTAAAATCTTCATTTCTTACTACCCTTTTCTTTAAAATCTCCTTTCTTACCACCTTTCCTCCTAAAATCTTCACTTCTTACTACTCTTCTCCTTCTGTGATGAAGCGTCAGTAAAAATACTTACAAGTCTTTTCTTCAATTTTTTGATTTGTGAGTTAATTAAAGTAGTAAATTTGTAATATATAGCTAATTAAAGTAGTAAATATGTGCTGTATAGCTAACTAAAGTAGTAAATTTGTAGTGTATAGCTAACTAAAGTAGTAAATTTGTGGTGTATAGCTAATTAAAGTAGTAAATATGTGGTGTAAAGCTAACTAAAGTAGTAAATTTGTGGTGTATAGCTAATTAAAGTAGTAAATATGTGGTGTATAGCTAATTAAAGTAGTAAATTTGTGATGTATAGCTAACTAAAGTAGTAAATATGTGATGTATAGCTAATTAAAGTAGTAAATATGTGGTGTAAAGCTAACTAAAGTAGTAAATTTGTGGTGTATAGCTAATTAAAGTAACTAAAGTAGTAAATATGTGGTATATAGCTAACTAAAGTAGTAAATATGTGGTGTATAGCTAATTAAAGTAGTAAATTTGTGATGTATAGCTAATTAAAGTAGTAAATGTACAGCGGGGGACACTTCTAAATGGTACAGCCATATGGAGATTTACGGCTAAGGTGTACCATTTAGAAGTGTCCCCCGCTGTACATAATCCCTTATTCAAAACTAGACAACAATTGTTAATTCTTTTTGTACATCCGCATTCGTAAGAGACGAGAATTAAAGGGTTATGAAAAAAAAAAAAAAAAAAAAAAACTTACCGATATACATACTGCCAAGTTCCGAAGTGGGACTACCAGGTTTCATTAAATGAGCTTGATCAGGATTAGTATCGGTGCTGGACATATCTTGTTTCATGCAGGAATCGTTTGAACTTGACGTTTTAGCTTCGGATGGTCCACCCATCGCAATGGGAACAAACAACTGGCCGTTTTCCTGTAAATGTCAAATTTATTAGTAGCATCCACTTACTTAATATATAAAAGTATGTTTATACCAAAACAAATCATTATATTTTGGAATATGAAAGTAAAGATGACATTCAACGAATTATTAATATTTATTTCAGTACTCCGAAAAACCTGTGAGCAAATATAAAAACAATGTCAGATATCAGTAAAAATGCAATAACATAAAAATAAAAAGGAAAAAAGACAGGACTAATATTACATGTAATGAAAATGCAAGTTAAGTAAGCAGAACCAATTAATGTCACGCTGTTCTGAAATATTCAAGCTCTTGTTCTAATTAAAAACGAACAGACAAACGAAGAATAAGAAAAATAGTCACCTTGAAAGTACATTTACTAGAATGTTGCTCCTACATTTATCACTTAAAATAATCAGTCAAAATCTTATATAATTATATTTGTTTAATAAAGTCAAAATTTATCTTTAAAGAATCAACAAATCCTCTTAAAATTTCATATTTCCAATGTAAAGAAATTAAAATTGTACAATTTCTTATACTGTGGTTTGGCATCTTCAAGACAATGTTACGTAAACAGTATTTACTAACTGCATACTACCCAGTATCATTCGCTTCAAAACTTTGTCAAACTCTTTTCTTCTGTTAGTACGTTCACTAAACTTTGAATTTTTGAACACAAAGTTAACTCCGACATTCTCGTTTAATGCTCTAATATTAAACATATTTCTCTAATATTAAACATAAATATCAAATAAACTTACCACATTATCTCTTCGTTGTATGGAATTAATGAGAGTTGTTGTGGCGTACGGTGCAGGAGGTTCTGGTTCCTTGCGACTGTAGAAAGTGGTGAGGTTTCTGGTATCAACTTCAGCATAATCTGTAGCAGAACTTAAATCGTTTGTGGGACAATTGAGAAGTTTAGTTTCGGACATATTGGAATCTTTATCGCAGTCAGCTGGTCTCCATCCCCTGTCGATCCATAGAGTTTCTTTCCCATTCAAATTCAGTTGTGTTATGTCATTTGCGTTTACTACGGGCACTGTAATACAAGTGCCAGCTGTTAGGGCAAAAGTTAATTATTATTAAACACACAATATATAAGGAAAAATACAATATCTAATTATATGTTATTAAAATCACAATTGAAGTTTTATTATATATATAATAAAATAATGTAAGTACTTCAACTTAATCATTTTTAGTCAATATTAGTTCGAAACCATCTTCAGCAGGATGGAGATTTTTACTATTCAACAATATCAAGGAAAAATAGAGGAATTGAAGAGTCGAAATGATTCTTTTACCCAGATCATATAGACCTCCATTCAAAGTATTTATATAGAAAATAATACACTATATCATGCCTTATGAATCCAGCCTCGCATTCAACCCCTCTCGTTGGGCTATACAGATATACGGAATACAGACATGCGCATAATTGGCGAAAGAATCAAAATGAACGTATCAAAACAGATAAACACATATAGCTTAAACAAAACTAAAATAATTGGAGGAAAAATAAGTTTTGAAGGTTTTTTTTTTTAAAAAAAAAGACAGATTACAAATAGAAGAATGCACTTTCAATGGTTTCCAACTATACAAAGGCAGTTAGCTGTACGGAAGAGTGACACAAAACACAATCAATGTGTTGAGATAAAGAAATGAAAACGAGATATGCCACGAAGAAAAGAAAGAGTAATCTTAAGATTCCGAAATGGCCAAAACTTTAAGAATATTTATTGAATAATGTTAATTGTTATCAATGATGTATTTCACGGAATAAATATATAAAGTTGAAGGTTATGTTGATCGTGTGAAAACAAACAAATCAAAGCAGATGAATGTAATGAACTTCTCTAAGTAAAAAAAAAAAAAAAAAAAAAAAAAAAAAATTAAAGTTGTTATAGTATGTGTGTTACGGCAATGTCAGTGGTAGTGTACTTAAATGTTTTCCATAGTACATGTGATTTAATTTATGTGCGAGTAAATGTCGTTTGTTTATTTGCGGTATTGGACAAATATGCTGTTTTAAAGGAAAAGTTTACTGTATATTAATTTGAATTTTTTGACATCTCGAATTTCCGATATTTCGATTTTATTTTTCGTGTTCCCTTGGCCTTCGAATTAAAAAGAATACATTGTATTTAACATTTGAAGAAGTGGAAGTTACTTCCAAGATTTCTACTTTAAATATATTAAGGCGATATGATAGAAAAAATATTTTTTTTGACATTACTGGATATTATCTGGTTCTTTGGATATTTCTACCCATTTTAAGCTTACTGTATATTCCAAATGGCAGTTCAAATTACAAATACAACTTACATTAGTCATCATAATGAATTGCATTGAGAACGTTATACACGTATATATATATATATATATATATATATATATATATATATATCGTATCTACGGACGTACTACGTATATAGCGTTACTTATCTATTTATTTTATCTTCTTCACTAATATTTGTGAATATTCCAGTAGATATGTTATGGTTTTCATTTTGAATTACGCAATAGTATATCATAGAAAATAAAAGTATTTTACATACTCAATAACTCGATTTTCTTAAAAGTATTCTCTCAGAAGATGTTTCCAGCAAAGGAGATTAAATAGAAGGCGAAATTAAATTAGTAAACGCAAGGTATATATATAAACTTTTATTTTCTATATGATATTTCAACAGTCAGTTACTAATGACAAAATTGTTGCTAATTAAGATAAAATAATACATACCATTTAAATGTCCCAGCTCCTTTTTCAGTGCCTGTCTTCTTCTGATGTACAACATAACAACAAAAATCAGAATCATTACGAACACCATGCTTCCTATGAGACCAATGAACCAGGCTTCCTTCACAACGCTTGAAAAATCAGAATCAGCTCCTTCGCTGGGATGAGCTTTTGGATTGTGAAGGAGAGCCGGGTCCATTACCAACGTAACTGGGGATGAGTAAGGACCTATTCCAAGTTTCGTGTAAGATACTACTCGGGCTGTATATGTTTGTCCTGTTGTTAAATTATTCAGGAGGACTGAAGTTGTTGTTGCATTAAGTATCATTTGTGCTAGTAATTTAGTTCCATTTCCTTTAACTTGAATCTGAAAATAAAATAAATATTTCACAAAAAACAGTCCAATATATAGGTATAACTCACATACTATACTACTTAAATATATTTCTATTAAATACTCTAGTAATATGGTTTATTGTGTAAATAACTGTTGTATCATGTGATGTATTATGTTCATGCATGCATCAAAATGTGTGTGTGTGTGTGTATTTGTGTCTGCGCTTGTGTATCGGTCTTTTGTTATCCCTCCTCTTGTTAAAATCCTGCGGGCGTCCCTGTATGCAAGTTAACATCTAACAATAATAAGGGTATTAAAGCAACCTTTTAAATTACTTTGCTCATAATTAGTTGAAGCGAATGTGATCCAATCTCACATGATATAAGTCAGAACTCAATTCTGGTTGCCTCAACAATAATACGCAGAACAAGTGTTAAGCATTCCATAAGAATTGTGTATATCGCAATTTAAAGTATAACAAACGATTTTTTTTTTTTTAATTTTTTTTATTTTTTTTTTTTTAACCCATAATATATTTTACATTACAAATATACTTTCCGTATAAATTATAATTGTCAAGCCAAGTTTTAAGGAATGAACAATATATTAGTGTTTTATTCAAAACAGTCACAAATAAAAAAAAAATCAAAAAATGTTTAAAAGATAAGACTAAAATATTATATTTCAGGAAACAGCATTTACGTTAAAGTAAATAACATGCAACAAATCATCTTAAATCACTGGAGATAAATATTAAACATGTTTTAGAAGTAGAGTAAACATCGTACGTATACTTGATTTGTAGACATAAATTTCTACAGTTTCTTAAAATTCCACCTTCTAGGAGTAAATAAGATATTTTCAACTGGGTACAACTGAAGAATGGCAGAGAATTCGAAATACGAGATTTTAGACTTAAGTGATTAGAAGGACAAGTTAAAGAAGTTAAATAAAAACGGAAAAGTAGAAGAAGAAGAAAAATTGAATGAGGAGATTACAAAAAAGTAAAGTTAAGAGTGTGTTGTAGGATCAGTATGCTATGGGTAATAAGTGTTGAAGGAAATAACATAATAGCTGAAAAAAAATGTTGGCTCATAGAATCTTGTAGTTACTGTTGACAGAAAATGGTGAACATGCTGATGCAAGCTGTGTTTCGTACTCTTTAGGGCTTCAATCAAATTAACAAGAATATCCAAGGGATTAAAATAGATGTTGTGGGGACATAGAATATAAAGAAATAAGATTTAGATTAAATATAAATAATATCAAAGTAATTATATCAAGAAAGAAGGATAAATTAAAAGTAATAATCAAAAGAGAGTAAGTGGTTTACGATTTGTAGTATAGAGAACACATACCTTCCGATTCCTTGAGAATTACAAATTTCGAACAGTCTAACATTGTAAGATATAACCCTTTCTATTAAACCCTTTTACAGTTGATTTCCAGTAATTGTTTTATTTAAGTTTGTATTAACAGTTTTATGAGAACATGAGAAATGTCTATGGTTTAAAAATATAGAGATCCTGAAGTTTCGGTAGAAAACGAGTGTACACAAGTGTTGACATTATTACATATAAGTCACGAGCATGTGCAGTGAGCCTATATTATGAAGAATAGTAGTTTTCTATATCAGGAAATAGAGTAGTTAAATAAAGTGATAGCAATGATCTGGAGGCTTATTGGTAGTGTTAGGAAGCCTTGAAATCGTAGTCTATTCGAGAACTGTATATTATATTATCCGGATTCATATTAGATTCAACATCCTTTCCATTGAATGAAATAGGAATTACTTAGTTGTACAACTATTAATTTTACATTTTGTTTTGTTTTGAAGTTTAACGTCCCGTTCAGCAGCGAGGCTATATGAGACGTAGACCTACTAATTAACGTGGAATCCGAACCACATGAGCTCTCGCCGGGAATCAAACCCGGGTCTCCCACGCCATAGGCGCGTACGCTACCCGCCTAACTGCGAAGGAGCTCTATTATATATATATATATATATATATATATATATATATATATATATATATATATATATATATATATTTGAATTGAATCTATGAAGAAAGAGAATTTTTTATGTAACACAATCTGAAACAGGTAACTATAAAATTCAGCTATAAAGCTTCACTTCAATATCAGTGTGTTTTTTATATTCCGTTTTTATGCTAAACCTGATTTGTAACAGCACATACCTTATGTAATTTAGTAGCAATTCTTTCTGAATAAACAATATAACATCTCCATCTAATATACCTGGCGATAGTTATAACATACACTGCAGAATTTTTGAAATTTTTAGGAACACTCTAATTAATTTTGCAATGAATATAATACAAAACATATCACAAGAATATCACTCAAAATGCATCAGTTATCTTATAAGATTATTAAGATTAACCATTAAGGTGAATTTATGGTAGGGGTTTTCATTCTCTAGGGTAATAGCGCAGCACTGATATACTCAACCTAGAGTTCGGCCTCAGTTTGTACATCATCTCAGTCTTTCCTACCTGGTGTCGTGCAGCCGCATGCAGAGTGTCGCAAAATTTTAGATTTTAAAAAACGATAATAAAAATCTTGTATCGAAAAGTGTAGATGGATCAATTTTGCAAGTTCATATGCTTTGCCTTCCTCTGACGTTACTCGGCATGTAGCTTTTATTTATCTAGGAGAATGTGCCTGCTTGAACAATGATTTGCCTACAATTGACGTCTGGTATTTAAGTACTATACAAAACTTGCAGTTTTATGTTATTATAATTTGTATTATTATTATTATTATTTGAATAGGTGTATCGTGATGTCATGGCTGTTTATTAAAAGTTAGTGATGGATGAAAAAAGATAGTTGGTAGGCTATGATAACCATTCATTGATTTTATGGAAATGCTTCACCGTGTAATATATATTTTGTACAATAGATTTAATAACTCGATTTAATAACTCCAAAATAGTTTTCTACAACTACATGAAAAGAGAATGAACTGCTACATGTTTCTCCCATAATATTTTAAGTGAATATTACAACCTGATTTCAATTTTGTAATCTTACAGGGAAGTAATTTGTTTTGAAAGTCACATAGAAAGAATGTATCTATTTGTTCACTATGATGTTCCAGACACAAAATGTTAAATTCCTCTCTCTCCCCACAGAACCAGAGAATAACTAGAAAAATGCATCCCATGTCTTCAAATCTCATAGTTCTTGAAATAATGAACATTTTATTGTATTTCTTATATATTGTATAGAACTTAACTATTCAGGTTCTTTTAAATATAACAAGTAATCTTGACTCTGACATCATGAGATTAGCCATACTCTTACCTTATATCCTAACAGGACACCATTATGATGCTGAGGTGGGGGAGGGGACCAACGAACGTAAGCGGCAGTTGCATTTAACATTCCAACTTGTACATTATCAGGTGGAGCAGAAGGAACTGAAAACAAAATTAGAACATTTAAGAAAACATTAGTAAGAACACTAAGAAAAACATTATTAATAAGAACATTTAAAAAATGTAAATAAAGTCGTTTATTTAATTTAAATGAATTCTGGACATAAAAGTTACAAGAAACTGGCAATTTACGTGCCTATTTTAAGTGCAACTAAAAATATGATGACCACAGACAGCATTTCGTGAAAAATGTAGTCGCCAGACGTCTCGATCCATAATGCTTTTTTTCATTACTTGATGTAATTAAAGCCTTTATTTCAAGTTATTTCTTCTTCTACACATCTGAGGTATTTACAATTGCCATATTCTACCAGTAATCTTAGGTAATAGGGTTTTGTTGAAATATATTTGCACCAAAAATTCAATGAAGTTCTATTTAATTTACAAGTTGCATGTTTCTAATTTTAAAAAAAAGAGAAAAAAGAAAAGGAAAAAATCAACATGACACGACTTGAAAATTAACAAATATGAAAGTAACTTATGCAATAGTCTAGCATGCTATTAGAATGACAATAGTTTTTATTCAGAAATGATGTTTGCATGATCTCTTAACTGTATATTTAACACTCAATCTACTCTTGATTTCTTTACAAACTATGCAACAACAGTGGTTAAGTATTTAATACAGTAATACGATAATATTAAATATCTGACTTTTCAGTTGACAATATCTAATTTTCGATCTTTTAAACAAAACGATTTTCTCTCAATTATATCAGCAACAAAATATCTATACTGTTCCTATTAAGAAATCCTTATGCACATATTTTATCTTACAAGGCGAGAGAATTTGACGTTGTGATCAGTTTTTGTTTTAAGAAAATCACAACTCCCACCAAAGTGCCAGTAAAATAATTTTTACTAACATATTGAATGTACTTCAATTTTCTTAATTATTTTATTGTTTTATATTTATTAAAATTATGTAAATTTTTAAACAAATAATATTTGTGCTACTATGGTTTTAATTTCTTTTAGCATAAACATATTAGTAGATTGAATATGGAAGAAAGAAGAATAGCTTATAATTAATATTACAAGCTTTAGTACTTAAAACATGTTGAAAATACACAATAATTTTATTTTGAATCAATTTCTTTAGAAATATTGATTAGGAATCTCGAAATTATCAGACATGATAGAGGGAAAAAGAGAACAAATATTCGCTCCCCTAGAGCTCTCCCTTGACTATATGGTTCGCATACAGGACTCCAGCGCAAGAGATCTGAGTTCGATTTCTGGTAGAACACGTGATTCAGATCACTCGTTAAAATGTACATCTATATCTCATATAGTCTTGTTACTGAAAAATAAACTCCAAATTAACCAACCTCTAATTTGTTAAAAGCACAATAATTCTTACCATCTTCCATCGTCTGCACATTTTTGGAATTTGAAGGCTGACCTTCAACAGACTTGTAGAAAGGGACAAGGAAGAACTCGTATTTCGTGAATTTGCGAAGATTTGTAATGATATAGCTGGTAGCACCTGCATTTAAAACAGTCACCATGTTGTACTTTTGTGAACCACCGGACATATCTCGAAATCTCACATAGAAACCTTCAACATATTCATCCGCACTCAATATCTGAAATAATATAGATATAATCATTAGTAGAGGTAAAGTAGCACAACGAATGACATAACGTAACATTTAAAAAATAGTTTTTTCTTTTAATTATAATTTTCAAGTGTTATCTATAACAAGTTACTTAGTTAGTGCTTGACATATGTCAAATCAAACTTTGGACCGAAATGCTTTACACATATTAATGTTTACAAGCCTGAAAGAAGAAACATTGAATAAACTAATCGAACTTACATCATCCATAAGGAAATAACAAATTCTTCCCCATACATCCGAACAACAACTAAACCAAGTTAAATAAAATGCTTCACACTTACCGCTGTGATCCCAAAAATTAATTCTTGGGATTACAGCAATGAGTATGAAGCATTTTAGTTTACTTGCTGTAATGTCTATTATTACTACTCACAATTTGAACTTCTATAGCAACAATATTCTTCATCAGAGTTAATTTTAGGAAAAGAAAATAGGTAAAACATTAGAACAATCCATAATGAATTCTTTTTTCACCGTTACCTCAAATGTCACCTATTTCAATCAATTTTGCACGAACAAAATAAATTAAAATTTCAATTTTTAATATTGTTTATAACGTTTGATGTATATTGAGTACTGGATATGATCTCGAGCATGGTTAAGTATTGCTATTAACACAAATGACCCTTCTTGAGCGTTGATTCTTCCTCAAAGCTACTTACAAAATATATATTTTTGATACTCTTACTGATTTTCAGTGACAAGTAATCACAGACATTACTGGTTATTGGAATCAATATTGGTACGTAATATATTATTAGTTATTTTACTTTTCATTTATTTAAAATTGACGTTCCTTGGATTAACTCTATAAGATATAATTTCAACAAGTATAAATGCAGTTGTAAATCATCATCATAATACTGCCCGGTAGAATACAAACTACTGTTCATTAAAATCTTTAGAAAGTCCTTAAAATTTTGAATAATAGATTTTCAGTATTGTTGCGGATAAGAGATCTTTCCTAAAATTTTATACAATGATTATGAACAATAAAATTCTTGTCAAAAAGGTAGCTTCCCAAAACAAGGTTCTGAAATTCGTATGTTAAAGTTATGGAATATTTATTACTTCTACCAAAGTAATTCTCTATAATACACGACCACACTCAGGAATTCTATTTATCATTCTACTTAAAGATTTCTGTAATTCCTGAATTTTCTTTAAACTTCCAAGCTTTCGACTCTCTCCTGGAGTCTTGGCCACGGAAGTTAAAAAAAAAAAAAAAAAATCCAAGGAATAAAAATGGAACAGACTTGTTTCCGTATAAAATCGGAAAAATTATAGCCATATAAAATCATCTTTTATATCCGTATAAAAGGCGATTAATCGATAGATCACACTTAGTTAAATTCTCTCTCGCAAGTAGCGAGAAAAATCGAGAAACATGAACTTTATGCCGCTAGAGCGAATATCGATTGTTGCAACCAATAATTAATAATTTTTGTTCTACTCGGGCAGATTGTTTATTTATGTAATACTTTATATATATGAAAAAATAGTTTTAATTGCAGATTGTTTGTTTATTTAATACTCTATATATATGAAAAAATAAATTGTTAATTGCAGATTGTGTCTATTACATACTTCCAACAGTGACGCACATGCTTCTTGTAAACTACTATTAACAGAAAATTAGATATTAAGAGCACAGATTGAATTAAAATAACAAACACGTTTTCAAAAACAATTGTACCAGGAAATTGTGTACATTTTGTGCCACATATGTAACCAAGAAAGAAATAGCAATATATACATATTGAAACGTAACAATCGTACTGGAAACAAGCAAATATAATAAAACAGTGCACGACAATTTGCATATATTGTTAACGAAATTAAATCATTAGCATAAAGCTCCAATCCTAGTAAAATCCACAACAAAAACAATCAATAATAAAAAAAAATAGATAGCTGGTATGAAAAGAGACAGAAATAGAACAAAGCTAATTAGCAGTAACGTTCGTTAGCACTAATGTTGTTGTGTGTGAGTGTAAATAACCGCGTTCGAACTAAACAAGGCTTTCTGGTTACAAGTTTGCATACAAAAAAGGTATATATCCCATCCATATACAGAAGCAAGGTCCAGTAACTGCAACAGCTGACGTTCTGTTGATTGATTTGAAAGTGCGCACAGCCGTGACTAAATTGTCAATGGGAAAACCCCCACAATGTAAAGTGAAACGAAGTATGAGCTAAAGAGATAAATATGGTATAATCTATTAGCGTTGATACCTGTACACACGCTTCACGAAACAGATTATTTCAACAATTTCAAATGCAATAATGTGTTTATTCGTTCTGCTGATACTGAATCAATACCGTAATGAAAAGCTCATACATTTTAATTCAATAAGTTGAATATTTTTTTTCGTTCTCCTTCTTACTTTTGGTTACCAAATGACAAACGGCAATATATTCCCATAACAGGAAATGCGATCATGAAAATCAGAAATATCATTGCAAAAATACACAATCAAAACGTATAGACTCGAAATAAATTTAATTCAATGTTTAGAAGTGATTTATCATTTACGTGACGTAAATTATTTTGTAAAAGTTACTTTTATTTAAAATACAAAACTAACTAACTGCCTTGTAAATAGTGTTATATTGTATTTTTATATATATCGAATTTAAGAAATGATGACAAGAGCCGATTTTTTCCAAGTCTAATATTTAATATGGACGAATACAAGGGTTCCCACAGGCAGGCTTTTAATGAGCAGGTTGAACCCATAACGTTTTTGAAAGAGGATAATTTTTCATTGGAAATGGCATAACCAAACTTTAATTATACCATAATGATGTTTTCAAGAACGCAACTGTAAAGGAGAACTTAGCATAAATAACACTTAAACTGAGTAAAAATTTGTCTACGAAGCAAATTATCTTGGTTTTATCACAATCAACTCTATTAGAGGGGACGAGCAATGGTAAACTTGGAGAAAGGAATGAGCACCTCTGGCTGAACATATATATATATATATATATATAGTATGAGCGTTATCATATTATAACAGTTCTAGATTGGTGTTTCACTGGCCTTTAATTTATGAAACTTTAACTTTTCTTTGAAAATCTAATTTGTTCTATTACTTTTCTAATCTCCTTCTAAAATCTAAGCTTTGTACTCCTACAAAGGTTAACCTTTTAAATCATTAGGAGGAAAAATTCCTTATGCTTTCTATTCATAAGACAAACTTCATGTTTTAATAAATTATTGGCAACAGTCTTGTATATTGCAACAAGAAAATATGGTATGCTTGTAACATCTAGAGGCAATAGAAAAAAAATATTTCATGCTAGAGGAATGTAGTCCTAACCATCTTAAGCTTTCAATTACAGTTATAAGTGACTTGTTCTACAAACAGCTACCAACGTGCTTGAAAGAGTTAAAAGCTCTCCACATATAATTTTATCTGGTTCTCAAACTGAGGTCTCTATAACTACAAAAAAATCATTACAAAAGTCCGTCTTACCTCCCAGATAAGTCTAACAGCCGTAGAGCTTATTGCCTGAACTTCCTTCAGTTCTACCACATTTGTACTTAATCGATTTCGTGCTTCGTCTAAATCATAGTCAGGTACGTTGCGGTCTGATCCTAGTGTCCTAGCTTTGTCAGAGACAGGGCTAGGTAGAGACAGACCATGGGAGTTTTCTGCTCGAACAAGAAACACATAGGAAGTATTAGGTTTCAGGTTGCCAACGCTGTACGTCTCTGAAGTAACTCGGTGAGCCGAGACTACCCATCCTGTCTGTAGATCACTACTAAAATATTCTACAGTGTAACCAATCAATGGGGAAGCACCAACTTTAGAATTTCTTCTCCAAGCTACTGTTATGGATGTTTCTGTTTGATTAACAATTTGAGGCTTGGTAGGCGGACCTGGAAATGTTGAAGGTTCTGGAGTTCGATGTAGGTTTGGATTTGAAGGATTCTCTACGGTTAGGGAAGCTGACCATGAAGTTTCTCCACTCTCCGAGGATGCTGTACATGTGTATAGGCCTGAATCCGTAAACTGCAAATCTGGAGAAAAAGAAAGAAAAAAAAAACAACTTAGAAGTCATTTTTCTATCCTTACTAAGATATTTTTACTTTCCGACAAATATTAGAACTCATGCAGATTCATTTTAGTGTAACAACAATAAATATTTTTTCAAAATTTCTTCTATCATGTCAACCATAGGCTAGGGTGATCAGACATCACTAACAGAACGATTTTTAACAGGATTATCCCTTTTTCAGAAAGTCGCCCGGTATCCCGAAAATAGAAAAAAAACGCAAATGGGACGCAAAATGGCCTGCTTATTTATTTATTTATTTATTTATTACAAAAGCGTCCCGTATGGACTTCAACAGTATTTTTAAGGAAAGACCAACCCTTCAACAAATGATTTAGTCATTAGAAAATACCAATTCAAGAGGTAATCGATTCCGGTTGTAGTTAAATGTTAAAAAATAATATAAAAATTAAAATCGGAATAAGCTTAAATAAATAAAAACTGATTATTTTGGAAAGCTAGAAACTTTCCTCACTAGCATGAGTAACAACATAACAATGACCAATTTTTTTTTCTTTTTTTTTTTTTCCTTCAGGGGGGATACGCGTACCATTAAACTTTGGGACAGACCTACTTCATACAATTCAGATTGTGGAATGTGTAGATTTGGAATAAAATATACCTATGCGTAATTCCCACCGATCTGAAAACTAGAAAAAGTCAGAAAATTCAGTTTACTTGTGAAAAGTCCTGGAAAAATCAGGGAATTTCACGAATTTGCATTTTCACATTATATATAGACCTCAAAATTTGTAAACCGTTACATGGAAAATCAGGAAATTCGAGGTAGCCAAGTAAGGGGCAAAACCTTCTATGTTAAGATCAAAAACTAAATGCAATTACAACTCAAGAGTTTATATATGGATATTCGTCACGTGTAATCACCCAGTATTTTAGCATAATTCCAATTATCGAGTCTGGCAACGTTGTTCTTATCTCTATTGCGCTGTATAGTAACTGTTTGGCAATGGACAGGTCAACCATGACGTATTTGTTGTTCATTTGTTTTCGATGAGTTCAAAAGATGTGAGCTACATATAGAACGTACACTAGCCATGTTTTGCATTGAATTTGTTCATTGACAGTTTTTTAGTTTCTGAAATAATGATTATTAGAAGAGCAATCAGATCAAAGATAAATACGGGAGGAAACATATTTACATTAAAGTAATAGTGAAACACATATCAGCTTCTGGTTTCCGTACTTAGCAGATGGATTGTTTAAAAACGAAAATGTGAATTTTAGATTCCTGCACTTAGGTTGAGAGCGGAAGTGAATTTTAGATCCTTGCACTTCGGTTGAGAGCAGAAGTGATGCGCCCTTGTACATATTGTTCTAAGTTAGCCTAAATTAGTTGAAAAGTTAAACTGATCATACTCCTAAACTATATTTTAGAAGAAAAACGCTGATACGATTATATCTAAGTGCATTGTCAAATTTTGCCAGTTTGTTGAGAATCTCGTTTTTTGTTTGTTTGTTTTTCTAAGTCTGGTCACCCTATCATAGACCAATTTACACAACACAATCGATAACTTGTAAAGATTGTTATTACGAGCTAATTTGTATATAACCCAGTTGTGGAATGGATAATAGATGCTATTACAGAGTTTTATTACATGTACAAGAGTGATTCAATAAAATACAAAATGTATGTTTATAAGGTCAGTATTTAATATAATATTCACGCTTGTATCGTACAAGTACGGTGTTTACTTATATATTGATTTGAAATGTATAAAATTTGCTCTCATAATCTCATTTAACGATATAAACTACTGTAGAATCTGGTAATATTAACTGAGATTTCATTTTGCATTCCATATTTCACTTTGCATACTAGTCCTACGGCAAGACCAGTTATTAATATTAATCACTTCTACCTTCATACTGATGAAAGAATCAATACCTTGTGCTAAATTTAAAAAAAAAGAACCTCCTCGTGGCTACATGGTAGCGTACGCACCTTCGGTATGGAAGACTCAGGTTCGATTCCTGGTGGAAGCTCATATGGTTTGTATCCCAGATTAAACTGTAGATCCACGTCTCATATAGCCACTGTGCTGAAAGGGACGCTAAACTCCAATTCAGCCAACCAACAAAGTTGCAAGACACAAATGAAGACATACTTTAAGATATTTAATAAATCTTACCGTCTATTTGTAACGTTCCGGTGTCAAGCACAGTTATTCTTGGGCTTTGACTAACAAGTGGAGATCCATTTTTGTACCATTTTATTCTTGGAGCCGGAGTTCCAGAAGCCTGACATGGAAGCATAGCGACAGATTTAAGAGGCAACGTCTGATTGGCCGGTCCAATTTGAATAATCGGTGGTGGAAGATCGTCCAGTGACGTTACCTCTAGAAAAGATTTGACAATCGTTGACCCAGCTACACTCAGAGCTGAGCATACATAGAAGCCAGAGTCTTCTTTCTGGACTCCTTGAATTCTTAGTGTTCCCTCGGGAGTAACATGGAGGTGTCCGTATTTGTTACCAGGAAACATTAATTGCTGGCTGCCTTCTTTGGTCCAAAATACAGACGGAGGAGGATTGCCAGTTGCAACGCACTCGAATGATGCAATACCGTTCAATCCAACCTTCTGGTCTTCCGGTTTAACAAGAAAGGAAGGAGGTGCTGCAAGAGAAAGAGAAAATATTCAATATTTCTATAAAAAACTTGAATTAAAAAAAAGAAAGAAAGGAAGGGCACAGAAAATATTCATTATTACTGTAAAAATAAAAATTATGATGTAGTACTGTTCAATCCAACGTTCTGGTTTTCCGGTTTAACAAGAATAGAACGAGGTGCTGTAAAATAAAAAGAAAATATTCAATATTGATGTAAAAAAAACTTGCGATACCGTTCAGTCCAACTTTCTGGTTTTCGGTTTAACAAAAGGAGGTGGTGGTGCTTTAAGACAGGAAGGAAATAGTCAATATTGCTGTATAAAACGTGAGTCCAGAATGGAAGGAGATACTGTAAGTCAAAACAAATATTTAATATTACCGTAAGAAAACTTTAATCCAGAAGAGAATAACAAGAAAGGAAGGAAGCCCTGTAAGACAAATAGAAGATTCAATATTACTGTAAAAAGCTTGAATCTTGAAAGAAATAACACTAAGGGAAAGACATGCTGTAAGACAAAATATTCAATATTACTGTAAAATACTTCAATTCAGTAAGGAATTAAGTAATCTACAATCAATAAAAGATATAACTGATCTAAAAACCTTCAAGTAAATTTCTCTCGAACAGGAATTGATGTACAAAATTTAAGACAGATTAATGCACATTACTAAAACAGCACCAAAGTCTCAATATTTTACTATGTTCAATATATATATATATATATATATATATATATATATATATATATATATATATATATGTCGTGTGTTTGTTTGCTTAAGTGATATTACAGTCAATAAGAAGGTGTTGTGAGACAAAGAGAAAATATTCAATATGACTGTAAAAACTTAATAATCAATAAACTAATTCCAAACATTTATATATTAGCAATGTTAACAATGACTAAATCACTCAGAATAATAGGACTGTAACTGAAGAAAGGTAGAAAATGCGAAATAAATATGCGTTTATCAGCTTTTTTTAAATGCTTATTTATTTTAACCCAAATATTAGTTTGTGTGTGTGTGTGTGTGTGTGTGTGTAAACTTTAATCTTTTACGATGGTTCAAGGTTTTATGTTTGGCTACTTTGGCACGTCAAAATGGATTTAGTTTCGATCTATTACGCATTTTCAAATCCTGCCATGCTATTTTGAGTAAGTTCGTTAAATCTGCTATTAGTACAAGTAAAAATGATGGGAATGTGAAGAAAGTTAACAGGCTAAGCTACAAATCTTTTAATTTAATATAATAAAAATGATAAAGTATCATTAATATTACTGAAATAACATTAAACATAGTGAAATGGTACGAAATATTCTTCAGTTGTTTGACCATGTTCATGAAAATAAGTTTATGAAAATTACGAGAGTTTTTAAAAGAAAGAACACAATTAATTATAAAACGAAAGCATCATCAGAAAAAGGTGAAAAAGTTGTGATTCTTCGCACTGTTCAAAAAATCTAATTTCTGGTGGTCGCCTTTGGTGACTCATACTGTGTGATTTGGTGAGATATGACCTCTACAACATAAATATTTGTATTTGGAATATAATGTTTAGACCTTACCCGAGATAATATAATTCTGCTTATTCTTACTGCAATTTCTGAAAGATTTTGAAACTTTTAGGTAACATAATGTTTAAAGTAGATAGCAAAAACAAATTTGTGACAGATTTTGAAACTTTAGATAGTATAATGTTTAAAGTATAATTTAAATAATAAATAATTTTCTTCTGTTATTTTATTTATATTGTTTTTTACATTCACTCACCCATACTTATATTTTTTCATTAAGTTCTAATTTTACCCCGCCATGACACATAACATACATCATTCTTTGTGGTATCATACGAAAACTCCTTTTCATAACTTAAAAGTTGAAATATACATATGCAGTAAATTTCTACTTGAAAAAAAGGAAAGAACATATGGTTCGTTTGGAATTTTACTAGTCAAGAGATAATAAAATGCCTCATTTGTGATCTAAATATCTGTACAACGTGGCACAATCGTGGAAAACAAGAGAAAATTTGGTCATGAAACTTCACTGACCATAACATTTTCCCGACTTATTTCATTTTTTCCACTCTACCTATTTGAAACAACATACGCACATTCTAGACAACCAAAATCTGAAAAGATAGGGAATATAGGAATAATAAAACAGACGAAATATATATAATATAGAAGAGGGAATATCATATAAATTCTTTTTCTACAATCCTTTGTAGACAGCAACTACCCATCAATCATATAATAATGCTCTCTAAAACTTTCCAAGCATGAATGAGGAAACTTAGCTCTCGAAAGTTCATCTCATTTTCGACGTTCCCTACTACCCGCACGACAACCAACGTCTACTTTCAGGCGAAATTGCTTTCACGGAGGGAGGAAAGACAAAAGTTTTGTCATTAAAACTGCGCGGCAGATTGAAAAAGAGAAAAGAGTAATAAAACAAAAGAGTAAAAATAAGAAAAAAAGACTAAACGAACGAACTGAAAGAAAGTACGCGGTTGGTACTACATGATATTTTTTTCCTATGGTTTTGAGTTGATGAAGGAACATAGAGGAAAAGTATAACAAGTTTTTCCAAGGGTAAAGGGAGGTTAAGTGTTGTTGTTGATGTTCACTTTTTTCTTCTAGGTATTCTTTTTACAAAATAAACCCAAAATATCGATGACAAAATAACCGCACACGCGAAACTTGAATTATGGTTAAAAAAAAAAAATGTAAAATAATTTCTCTTTTTTAAAAAATTAAACTTTAACCTTTTCACAGTAACTTTCAAACATGTAGACTGGAATCTATATATAAGCAAAGCTTTAAGATACAAATTTGACTAGAAATCTTATGTCGGATTAATTCAAAATTCAACACAGCAAGGTGTTCAAGCATTTTACAATAGATCCATTCACTAATGACAGAGTGACTTCCCGCTACACACAAGAATCAATTCAAACAGAATAGAGTTTTCAGAAACATTAACCTTGCTTATTAAGTTCTCATAGATTCGGATTAAATTTATATCCTACATGTAAAATCCCTTCAAGCAATATACTGCCGTGCTAAACGAAAAGGCCTTAACTCCATTTCACATACTTTCGAGAAAATAAGCAAAACGCGTTTTGGCTTAGGCTGTACGTTCAAATTTGTTGTATTTCAGTAAAACTTTATTAAATATATTTTCAAGATCTAAAATTCGTGTGGTAATACAGTTAAATATTTTACTTAAGGTCTTTTTGCTTACTTTCAGTTACAGTTTTGAACATAAGGTAAACACTCATGACGTCATTACCCCCTACGTATTGGTCAAACCACGTCAATTTCACTTTAGATAGATGCAGAATTGTACTACGAATATTCCCATACCAATATCTCGATTTTCGAAAAATGTGGAGCTAAGATCTTTTCGCTTAGGACGGCAGTATAGCTCCATATTGGCTAATTTATTCTCAATTTGTAGTTAAAAGGAAATCTCTTTTGGCAGGAAGGAAGTGGGAAGTTTTTGTAGTTGGAAGGAAGTGGGAAAACTCTTTTCCTTTAGACTATATCACTTATTTGTAAGCTGTACTCTGGAAAGAAAATTTGTCGGAGAGAATCAACTTTTGAAAGTGTTTATACAGTTTAAAAAAAAAAAAAAAAAAAGATTATCCCAAAATTAATGTAATTTTTAATTATTCAACAAAGTTAACAGCACAAGCGATCTTTCATTATATAGTATTATACTGTTGCATTCATTTACTACCCACTATTAAATTTTCAGCTTAGTATTACTTCAATTCGTCAGATGATACACAAATAATCTTAGGAATGTGCACCGTAATGAATTTCACAATATCATACTAGGCTAGATGGTGCGAAATCTATAAACATAACATAATATCAACCTACACATTACAAAATCCATAATGATAATAATCAAGTTTCCATGACAATTTTATATTGAATCGGGTCAACTGATAATTATAAAAAAAATAAATAAAACCTGTGTAAAACATTTCATTAAACCCACTTTTTGGTTACTTAAATTTACAGTTATGTAAAGAATTAACCAAAGGGTTTTAGTAATCGGAAAGGAGACGTTAGGAAATCATAACTATGTTAAACATTAAATGAAAACACATTTCTTTATAAGATTTCATTAAATACTTTTTAACTTCATTTAAAGCCATATTTATTAGTCAATAGTATTTACTACGAAGATTAACCAAAGCCGTTCTTGGGGGAAAAAAGACAGCAATACTTGGAAAATCATCGAAATTTTCAAATATGCAAAATATATTTGCAATGATACAGATTAACCTTCCATTGCATTAAAAAATATTCTCATGCCGGTTTTTTCATACCAAGAAATGAAAACTAATGCATACAAAAGATTTGAGAGATCATACAAAATGTAGCAACTTACAATGAACAAGGAGGGAAGCCCTGGCAGAAATTGTTCCAACAACATTCTCCGCCTCACAGATGTAGAGTCCTTCGTCTCCAGGAACTACATGTTCGATGCGGAGCGATTTGTCATCCTGGATTTGGGCGCGCCCAATGGGCATTTTTCCATCGTCTCTTCGCCACAGGATGTTAGGTAGTGGGTCACCGCCTACTTTGCATTGGAACTCCACGTTTCCATCAACAAGCACTGTCACATCTTTTGGCTTCTCTTTGAAAAATGGTTTCACTGAAAAAACAGAATACAAATGTCTCTCCATGACAGATAACATAATAAAGAGAAAAGTTCTAGTTTTAAATGACTGCATCACAATTGTATGGTAAAAAGTAATTAAAATCACCTATGAATTTTATTTGAACACTTAAGTATCCAATGTCACTCAATGTAATATCCCTAGGTACGGTATTTCTGAAAATTTGGTAAATATTTCAGGCATAAATCCTTAGTCTAAAATTAGAAAAAAATACGTATTATTATCAATATATATTCAGTATTCAGTTTGCCGCTGATTTTTAAAACAAAATCTTCAGTTTACTGTGAAATAGTTATGTCCTATAGGCCAAAGAACAGCGGCTATATAATGAAGTTGAATAAAATCTTCTGTTTATTGTCACATAATTATGTGCTGTAGGCCAAAGGAGAGCAAGATATAATAAAATTAAATAAAATCTTCAGTTTACTGTCACTGAGTTATGCCCGGAAGACCAAAAGAGAGCGATGATATAATAAAATTCTATAAAATCTAGTTTACTATCACATAGTTAGATCCCGTAGTCAGAGGAGCGCGATGATATAATAAAATTAAATGAAATCTTCAGTTCACTGTTATATGGTTAGGCTCTGCATATCAAAAGAGAGTGATGATATAACAGAATCTTCCGTTTATTGTCATACAATTATGGCCCGTAGGCCAAAGAAGAGCGATGATATATTAAAATTCAGGCCAAAGGAGAGCGATTAGAAAATTCAATAAAATCTTTAATTTACTGTCACATACTTAGACTCTGTAAGTCAAAGGAAAGCGATGGTATATTAAAATTCAATGTCAGATTGTCTACAAAGAGTTGAGCCTTGGAAATCAAAATTGAGAATAGTTTGATTTGAAAATATTATGAAACCACAAATGTACAATTTTGTTCGATAACTTGCCATTTTTCGGGCAACACCATGGCAAACCCCACCAGCAACTGGCCACTGGCATGGCAAACACCACCGGGCAACATCGCTATGAAACTTCTATTATTTCTGATTTAAAAAGAAAAAAGAAAAACGGTTCTTACAGGCCTCTTTTGAAACTAACTACAGAGACCGAAACTAATGATAGTCTTACGGTACTAGGTCCGGGCTATACGCTGGATGAATTAAAATCTCATATCCAAGTTCTCGAAATTTTTGACTGGTCACTGAAGATATATGAGATTTGCTGTTATCAGCGTGGTACAGTATATGACACCTTTTCTGTTGACCAGTCGCGGCCGTTTCTTTTGAATTCCTAGGAGCCCGAGTCTATAGTTCTGGCCGGCAACAGCAGCTTATGATACATGATGCCTTTCCAATCCACTAAACACACACTATAACCTTCCTGGGCGTCAGTGTAAACTTTGCTACAGACTGAAGATTCTCTTCGCTTCGACCACAATCTTTCTTGTAGATTGTTGTCGTAGTTATTCAGTTTTCTATCACTCGTGATCAACCGCTTCAGATCTGGCTCAAGTTCGTTATGTTTCAGAAGCGATTCGCAAATAGATATTCGATCGAGTGAGTGATTTTGAGTAGCATCAAAATGTCGAGCTTTTTTTTCTACCCAGCTTTCTCCAAACGGTTTAACACTGGTGATCGATGTCTAGATCATTAGCGATGTGATGACTGGTTATATGCTAGTCTTGCTTGACTTTCGCCAGGATATAATCAACTTTTGCTATGATTGGTTGCCCACTGCAAGGAGCATCTTGGACATCAAATTTCCAGAACGAAAATGGCTCAATTATCTTTTCCAGCTTTTGATAACATATCTTGCCCATAAACAGCACAAATTTTGCCATTTTACGGAAAGTTTATTTATCTTCACAGCACAATACCTGATTCAACTCTCAGCTATCAATTGAAGTTAGAACTTTCTTGCTGCGACTCATATACTCTGAGATTTTTTACACTAGCACTATCTCGAGCGCAAAAAGCTCAATATTTTTTAGACTACCTTATATAATTTTCAGTTTACTGTCACATAGTTAAGCTCTGTAAGTCAAAGGAGAGTTATGACATAATGAAATCTTCAGATTGTTGTCATAATATGTTTTCTGGAAAAAAGAACAATGATACGCAAGTGATGATACTTCAAGAATGAGCGAAGTCAGAATTCTAATGATATGTTCGGGCCACGATGGCTCAGTGGTAGAGCGCTCACCTCTTCCCACTCGCGCCAAATGAACTTTGTGGTAGACAAACACCGTGTGCGTGGGTTTTCTCGGGGTTTTCCCGTTTCATTCCACTTTCTTCATTCCACCATTTCATTCATTTCTCATCATCACCGTCTCCTTTGGTCTAGCCGACATAATTTTACAGTAATTATGTGATATCTTCAAATAGATAAAAGTTAATCAAAATGTGGAACAAGAGCGCCCTAGACAATATCATTTTACATAAGAAACCGTTATTACGACTCACTTATCTGCTTTCGATTTCGAGCCATTTTGAATATCGGCATTTATTTTCGCGTTTCTAAACAGCTGAAAACGGAAAGCCACTAGGTGACTTGTGATAACGGTACCTCACGCAAAATAATATTGTCTAGGGCGCTCTTGTTCCATACTTCAATTATCTTTTATCTATTTGAAGATATCACATAATTACTGTAAAATTAGCGGTATTTTAATTACGCTGGGATGAAGACTCTTAACAGATTTCATTTTCTAATGATATGTTAGCTGACACACGGGCAGCACATCGACTTTTAATGTTATTGTTTTAAAATTCTTGATCCAAAGTTAAAATTTCAAGTATCCTTTTTTTTTTTTTTTTTTTTTTTCATCTTTACCAACATCGAAAACCTTTACCCAATACCAGGAATGAAAAAAGAGAAAACGCATGCCGAAAACTGAGTTTACTAACCATCAGGTCATGCCTTTAAAAAAATATACTTTTTTAATATTCTTATCGTCCGGTTATATGAAAATGCACTCCTTTGAGTGCCCGCTTAGCGTATTCTTGCTGTGAATAAATATTCCAGTTCTTTTATATATATATATATATATATATATATATATATATATATATATATATATATATATATATATATATATATATATATATATATATATATATATAAAACCTCTCGACTATAAAAGGCTAAGGCAAATCTGCATAAATCATCGCCCCATTTTTCTTCATTAAAGACCACACCATATTCAAATATTCATGACTTTAACCCAAGAAATATAGTCCGTGAGAGGGCTAAAAGAAGAAGCGCTTTCTAAGACTGAGAAAGAGGCTTAATTCCACAGACAATCACACGAAGAACTTCCTGGAATACGTTCTTATCTTTCTTTTCTTTCTTTTTTTTTTCTTTCTTTCTTGCGCTTTTTAATGATTCTTCTGGGAGTACTGCCGTTAACTTCGACGAAAGTTTACAACGAACCGTAAAGTGATATTAAGTTCAAGATATGTTATAGTTTTCTGAAGAAAAAAAAAAGTACTAAAAAGAAAGAAAAAAGTATTAGCAGAAAACAGTATTATATAAGGTATTTCGTTTCGATTTTTCAATTTCTTCTTTTGCTTTTGTTTTCTAACTACTTCAATAACACTGAGCTTTTGGGATATTCCTGTTAAGACAATGTTTCTCAGCACTTCTCTTCTTTTTTCGATGTAATAAAAATGTCATTACTTCCGAAAGGAAACGAGATTGTAAACAGCACTTTAAGAAGAACAATTGAGCGTACAATGTTTATTCTGTGGATAAAAGTTAGATTTATTGTGAATTTAATTTCATATTTATTCGTTACTTTTATCTTGTTTTTCTTTCCAAAATGGATCAATATAAATGACTTTGGACAAATTTGAACATTATTTATTTGTATCTTGACAAATGTGTATATGTATATATATATTCTCTCTTTCTTGAAACATTTAGAATATGGGTGAATTTTTTCTTATTTATTCTTTCGTCAGATTTAGAAAATAAATAAATAAATAAATGTCAGATTATTTTCTTTATAGTATGTGTATCTGATTTTTTTTCTTATTACATAATAGATGTAATACAAGAAACACTCCAAAAACAAGAAAAATAACAGAAAGATGGATATGTAAGTCATCAAGAAATAACAAGAAGAAAACAATTGTACTACTTAGAAGATTGACATTTCCGTACAGAAGACAATTCATTGAATAAATTGTATGCAGTGTTTCTTCCCGGAATACTTCTTTGCAGGGGTAAAAATGGATCTGAAAAGGTAGGTGAACGCATGACTTCACGCCGCCCCCCTTGCCTATCTTTCTCTATTATAATTTTCTTAGAAAGTGGGGGGACGACTTGAAATTAAAGATACTGCGAAATTGTATTTTTTCCCCTTTTTTTGCTTACGTTACCTTTCTCATATTTTTCCCGACAACTAACCCGACATAAAATTGCAGTGAACCTTTGGAAAATTCGATACTAGAATTTTACTATATCTACAGAAGTTTAGTAGAATTTTACAGAAGTTGTAACTACTCATTTTAAATTATTATAACTTGCTGCTAGCGCCCAAACAACCGATATGTTTTGTACAACTGGAAATATGAGGATGTTCAAGTAATTCACATAAACACACTCAAGTATTTCCAGTTCTACAAAACATACAGATCCTTCAGTTTTTCTCAGGTTTCCAAGATTTGCTGTAAATGGATAAAAGCCCATTTGGAACTAAACGTCTCATATAGGTAGAAATTTTTAAAGCACCGTACACTGATGGTTTCTGATCTATAGTGATGCTTTTTTTTCAAATCACTGTAGCATCAGTAAGTCCTCGTTCAAAGTTGCAACAATTGGCCAGTGCTTCCTTATTGTCTTTTCAATAGAAAACATGGAGAAAGGGCTCCACTCCACTGTCAACAGTGCTTACACTTAATGCTACTGCGATCACCCTATCTCATATTATTAACAATATTTAACTGAGCCATAAATCAAGCTTGTGTGCAGGCTTCAATTAAACATAAAGCTAAATATAATTATTCTCATAATAATCATAGAACTTACCATGTACCGTAAGTATTGCGGGATTAGTCTCTCGAAGCCCCACCATATTTTGAGCAACACATTGATATTTTCCTTCATCAGTCTGTCGTACGTCAGTAATCATTAGATTACCGCCATCAACTATACGTAATCTGAAAAGAGTATATGTATATAGAATTAATTCATTAGACAAAAGAAAAGGCTTAATGTTATATAGTTTCAATATTAAATATGAACACAGAAAGAAAATGCACTGACCTAATGATAAATTATCCAGAACTGAACTCATTAGTCATAACTGTAAATGCAAAACAATTTCAGGTACTTCATAAGTGCACCTGCTGCCAGACGTAAAATTTAAGAATAATTAAAAGTGACTGTTAATTATTTATCATGTATTCTGATCATTATATAAAGGATTGAGAACCAAAGTAAATTACATCTAATTGCTGGAATCTAAAGTTAATTCCTATATAGCGAGCATACATACTACGTTTAGAATATTAGCATTTTCGGTCTCATGACTCACACTGGTTCTCTGCTTTAGAGTATCATCACGATATGTTACGATCTTTTGTTAAAATTTTCAGAACGTGTACATCAGAATTCGTAAAACAAATACGAGTAAAAATAAGTTTTCTTTTCTTTTTCTTTATTTTTTCAACGTTTAATCATATCAACATTCTAATAGTAGTTTACTTCAATAAAAAACAAATTATTTAAAATTATTAAATTTTCTTAATAATTGCTAGATATTCATTAAATTTATAAAATTAACAAAAGCACAAAAAATAATGATCTTATACAATTATATTAGAAAAATAATCAAAGAACATGCAATCTCACCTCTCCTATTTCAACGTGGAGAGTAACTATTGTATTTTTTTAAAATCGGTTTTTCACAGTAAATTTAGAAGTCTTATGAATTGATATCTCATTGGATAAAATAAACCTTTGACATGTAATGTGATTGCATTAAGCTTAATGTAATTTTATTGTTTCCGTAATGAACTGAGCTGATAGGTAGAAATTACGGTTATGCTGCGATAATAATAGAAGTCAACTATAATAATGAAGAACCTTATAATCTATCTTAGCTTTATTTTTATTAATATTATTCATTGTATACATTACTTTGGCTTACAGTTCACTATCCACAGGAATGTTCCCTAAAAAAATCTTGCTAATAAATATAACTACTCGGAATGTTCTTTTCAAAAAGGAACTTTATTTCTATCATCTTCACTTCCATTCGTTGCTTCTTAAGGTTGGTGTAAAGGAACAAGTTTTGCCAATAGATGTCACTATGGTCTTCGTATCTCTCGCATGTATTTTTTACCTTTCACGAAAATTCACGATTTCTCTTACAAATTTCAACCTAGAGACTTCACATTTTTAGAGGAGAAACTTCATAACCTATCGAAGGCAACAATCCGTGGCGATTTTTTATTTATAAT
This sequence comes from Thermobia domestica, assembly GCF_964235325.1. Taxonomy (NCBI): domain Eukaryota; kingdom Metazoa; phylum Arthropoda; class Insecta; order Zygentoma; family Lepismatidae; genus Thermobia; species Thermobia domestica. The sequence continues at coordinate 58,868,801 of NC_137463.1, forward strand.
TTTCTTCATTGTTGAAACAGTTCCATTGTTAAAGGTTTGAATATCCATTTCAAAAATCAAGTCATTTCAACAATGAAGAAAATCACAAATAAAAATCGGCACGGATTGTTGCCTTCAATAGGTTATGAAATTCGTTCTCTCAAAATTTGAAGTCTGTAGGTTGAAATTTATAAGAGAAATCGTGAATTTTTGTGAAAGGTAAAAAATACATGAGAGAATGCGAAAACTGTAGTGACATCTATCGGCAAAACTTGTCCCTTTACAGCAACCTTAAAATGTATCAAATCAAATTCGTCCATACTAATTCATTTTAAGTTATTGTTTTCTTCTTTCTTTCTTTCTTTCTTTCAATTTATCCTTTATCGGGATAATACAATATGAGAAACATTTAATGTTTCTAATTCAATTCTCAATCCAACTAAATTTGCATTAAATTTTACTTTCACTTATTAAGCAATGGAAGAGTTAAATAAGTTCATCACTTTCGCTCTCAACCTAAGTGTAAGGTAACAAAAAACTTACATTTCTGGTTCCAAACAATACATTTGTTAAATAAGGAAAGTATACACTGGTAAGTATTTCAGTTTATTTTCATGTAAATCGTTTCCTTATCTTTGATCCTTTTGCTCTTTTAATTTCCTTCTTCCCGGAATTCAAACATAAATTGCAATTCTCTTTTTTCATTATAATATTCCTAAGTGTATGTAAAATATAACCAGTATAAGTTCCACATATAGCTCACCGGAAACAAACAACGCCCGAAGAGCTGGCGGAAATACGTCATGCTTGACCCATCCATTACAAAAACACATGAAAATTTTTTCGTTTTTACGTTATATTTTAGAAAATAAACCAAATTCTTATGTGTTTCATCAGAAAATAAAACAATGTTTTTTTTTTTCTTTTACGTAGAAGCTGAACGAAGTTCTTACTTATATCCAGAAAATTGAAGAATGTGTTCTTCTTATACAAAATGAAACACCAAGTTCTTATTTCTTTGCTAATGGACGCTTAAGATACGTGCTTATTTTAATTATTAGAAACGGAAAAGAATGTTTCTTCTAGAGAAAAAAGGATATTAAGTTTTCCAATTATAAAAAATTTAACAAAAGAAGAAACAAAAACTTTCATAGAGAAGGAGTTCTGTTTAGTTGTTTCAGCAATAGATTGTGGATCAGTGTGAAAAAATTTATATATTTTAATGTAATTATGATTCATTTTGCACAGTAGCATTTTGCAAAGAGTGGTCGAACATTTATTCATAGTTTCTAACCGTTATTACTGATACACTTTTGTAGATAATTATTTTTATCAATTACAAGCTTACAATTCAATTATCAAGAACAGAAACAAAAACAATGAAGATATGTGAGATTCTATAAACTTACAGAGTCTTCATCCCGGCGAAATTAAAATACCGCTAATTTTACAGTAATTACGTGATATCTTCAAATAGATAAGAGATAATTGAAATATGGAACAAGAGCGCCCTAGACAATATTATTTTGCATGAGGTACCGTTATCACAAATCACCTAGCGGCTTTCCGTTTTCAGCTGTTTAGAAACGCGAAAATAAATGACGATTTTCAAAATGGCTCGAAATTGAAAGCAGAGAAGTGAGTCGTGATAACGGTTTCTCGTGTAGAATAATATTGTCTAGGGCGCTCTTGTTCCACATTTCGATTATCTTTTATCTATTGGAAGATATCACATAATTACTGTAAAATTAGCGGTATTTTAATTTCGCCGGGATGAAGATAAAAAAAAAGTTGGTGTTTCATGAGATTTGCAGTTTTCGTGCTTCAAGAATGTCTCTCTTGTGGATGACAAGAGAACGCATAGGAGCAAGAGAGAAGCTGCTTAGGAAGACCCCAGAGAGGGTTCAAATTATATAAATAAAAGAAAAATTTCTTTCGGAATAGAAGATTAGTGCTTATTTGTATTATTATTACTTTCTTCAAAAAAATAAAATCATGTTTGCGCGGGGCCTCTGGTTCGATCCCGGACCAAACTAGTTTGTGGTGGACAACACCGTATCCGTGGGTTTTCTCGAGGCACTGTCGTTTCCTCCCACTTTCTCATTCCATCAATTCTTCCGTCATCATTCACTTGCCTTAAGAGTCTTCATCCCGGCGAAATTAAAATACCGCTAATTTTACAGTAATTATGTGATATCTTCAAATAGATAAAAGATAATCGAAATGTGGAACAAGAGCGCCCTAGATAATATTATTTTACATGAGAAACCGTTATCACGACTCACTTATCTGCTTTCGATTTCGAGCCATTTTGAAAATCGGCATTTATTTTCGCGTTTCTAAACAGCTGAAAATGGAAAGCCACTAGGTGACTTGTGATAACGGTACCTCACGCAAAATAATATTGTCTAGGGCGCTCTTGTTCCATATTTCAATTATCTTTTATCTATTTGAAGATATCACATAATTACTGTAAAATTAGCGGTATTTTAATTTCGCCGGGATGAAGACTCTTAATCATCGTCTCCCTTAGCCTAAAAAGCATAATCGTAGACGTTAAACTAAAATATTCAATTTCGTTTCAAAATCATGTGATCTTTCTTTCCAAAAAAAAAAAAAAAAAAAAAAAAAATTTAAAAAGTTCTAAATTCTTTCTTTAGAAAATAAAGGAAGATGTTCTTTCTTAACATTGGTAAACATATGAATGGTATGATTTTGTAATGAATTCTTCATACGTCATAATGTTATTCACATATTTTTAGATATTTCTTCTTCCTGTACTTCTTCGGAGAATGAGAAACTGCTACTGGCCTAGGTATTTGATTCAATTTACAAACCTTATTTTTTATTTATTTATTTATTTTTTACTTTTAGAGAATCTTGAAATGTTAAGCAAGATCATAACATTGTTTAAAATAAAATTTATACTCTTGTTTTAGCTGTTAGAAACTTCATTAAAAGGTGTGAAAACAACAACATAAAACTTGCAAGAACCTCGTGCATAACACGTCATATAATACTACATTACTACTACCAGAGACTTTCTAAGAAATGTTGTGTTGATGCTGATACAGAACTGCTTGTAAAGAAAGGACTAAATGAACCGTACATTTTCCTCCCCGAAAAAAAAAAAAAATCCCTTTATACAATTCACAGCCCTCTGTTAACCGAGGTGGATGTACCATAAGGAAAAAAAAATACAAAATTTTCTTTTGTTGAGGATAGACTAAATCACGGGAAATAACACAAAAATATTGGACAGAGAAGTAGGAACAAGAAAACACCCAGTGTGTCGCCATATTTCATTTGAACGATGACGTAAACTGCCTACTCCCCCTCTAAGTTTTATTATTTATGTCACAGCGTGTGCAGGCTCAGTGTTGTATCTTGTACGGTAGTATTACGATGTAGTATACGCGCTGGACGTTAGGGTAGGAAAGGGGAAAAAATGTACGTATAAGTAAGTGAAAGAAAGAAAGAAAAAAAGTGTTGAAACTTAACATGGCATTATTTGCATTCAGTTGAGTTAGGAAGAAAAGAAAATGGACGGTGTTCTTTCGCGATAACGGGCTTTACACTATGGTTGTCACTTGAAGAATCTCAGCATGAATTAAGTGCTTTCTTATTGGTTGTTATTAGAAATTCGTGTTACGTCTGATTCTTTATCACACAAAGAAAAGAGAAAAAAATGCTTTGTATATACACCATGCAAAGCGAAACGAAATGAACTGTTATGTGTTTTAAATCTTAAAACTTTATAATACCGAGTACAAGGCTTGGAAATCTACCGGTAAATTGGTTTATGTACCAAAACACTGGCGCGTGCGTATTTTATTCTCTTTTATCGTGGTTATTTCGTTTGGTGTCACTAAGCGTAAAAGGAATCTTTTGAAATACTGTAACCCTCCAGAAACAAACCGTGTAAAGCTCGTGAAACAGATGATTTCCATGTCTTGAAAGAAAGGTGAGAGGGCAGTTGTTTTGAATTCTTCCTTTTCTGTTTATGTGTCTTATTGTATGTTTCGCTTTTTGATTAAAACTAATAAAACATCTATAGAGTTTATTATTGCTGTCATTTTCAGTCATGGTATCTAAATGGACAAAATTGTGATGTATGATTTACACACATAGGCCTATCCCGATCAAAATCTTTAATCTTTGCATTGCTGCAAATGACTGTTTTTTTATTGATATTACAAATTTATTATAAAATTGTTAGTAATTAAGTTACCTATAATAGAGGGGATACTCAGTAACTTACTGTTGGAGTAATATGAGGCTGCGTTAAAATTTGCAAAGGGTGTTCATTTGGTCTACATTTGCATAACATGCATATACCTACGCTATTGGAATAAGTGATACTATTCGAATAGGCAGGCATTTAATAAAACTCAAAAGTCGAACAACTGTAGTCAGGGCTAAAAGTGGATCTGAAAAGATAGGAGACACATAATAACGTCACGCTGTCCCCATGCCTATCTTTGTCCATTGTATTTTAGGAAGTGGCGGGACGCCATAGATATTATTTGGAAGTGAGGGAACGGCATCCACCGGCATTCGCCCTCACTTTTACCCCTGACTGTAGTGTGTACCTCAAATGTCCTTTTCTATACTTTCCAAAATGTAAACCGAGTTCGAGCCTCGCGTGCCCTAGATATTGTTGGCAAATTTCACCAGAGTTGCTAATTTAGTAGTTTTTCACCAAAACTGGCGATTTCTAATAGAAAAAATTCTCAATTAAGTGGCTAACGAATGGTATTGTTAAACACAAGGTTATATAACCTGAGAACAAACAACAATTTTTCCCACCAGAGATGAACGATTTACTAATAAGCTATCGTTCCTGTCTATACTTAAGTGTATCTTAATTAATCTTGTGACTATTAAAAGGACATTTTATGAATTAAACATCCTACTTTGTATTTCTATTTCTTCAAGATCCACCTTTATATTGTCCTATCATCTGTATCTAGGTTTTCCTAATTGTCTTTTATCAGTTGGGTTTCCAGTTAAAATTGTGAAAGTGTTCCTACTTTCTTCCATTCTGGCTACATCTGTGAAAGTGTTCCTACTTTCTTCCATTCTGGCTACATCATCTGTCTACCTGAACCTCCTAGACTTAACTTAGATCCTAACAGTGTTAGAGAAGTGGTAAAAATTATACAATTCCTCGTTACGAAGTTCCCAACATTGTCACTGTTGGGCCCGAATATTCACCTTAGAATTTTACCTTCAAATATTTTAAGCCTGTGTTCTTCCCTCAAAATAAGAGACCATGTTTTGTACTCATATAGCAGAAAGGCATAATTATTGTTTCATATATTTGAAGATTCAAATTCTTCGACAGAATTTGAAAAGATAAAATAATTTGGGACTGAATAATAAGACGAATTTCAAACTTTCAGTCGATATTTAATTTTTTCGCGGATATTATTTTAGAAGGGGCGACGCTAATGTAGTCGAAGTCACAACCCTTCCCAATTAAGAAAAAAGAAAATTAAGAAAAAAATATGGACATTTATTCCTATATATGAATGGGTATGTAAAGTTACGTTAAATAATGCTGATGTAAGACATACTTACTGGCATATATACAACGGCAATTTTTTTTTTCTGTACTATTTGTACCTAACATCAGAATTTAAAGAATTCCTTCAATCACTGGAGCTTTCAAAGCCAGGGGATGGTTTTGTGACGCGGGGGAGGGTCAGTGAAAAGCCAGTTTCACAGCAATTGCTTATATAGTTTCTCTGCTGCAGAACTCTAGAGCCCCCACTGAATTTTAGTCTGTTAATGTTAATCCTAGATATTTGAGAGTGGTCACTTTATCAAAAGTAGACTATTATCTGACATTTTAACGTATTCATGATTTATATTATGTTTATTATCATATAAATATTAAATATTTTTTTCATTTACCTTTTTGAAGAATCAAGATCAAGTGTTTGCTCGTTCTTCCGCCACGAGACGCTAGGTTCTGGATGTCCCTTTGGCGGCCCACACTCCAGCAGCGCCGTCTCTCCCTGTGCCACTCGTGTATCTTTTGGCTCCGTTCGAAATTCATCTCGTAGAACTGAAAAGTAAGAAACATTTTTCGATGTTAGTATCTTAATTAAAGAAGTTACTTACATATAAGTTACTTTATAAGTAAACTGTATGTAAGGATTTCTGTTGAAGAAAACTCGACATACTTTCTCCAGGGGTGCCTACAAGGGGGGGCTATGACGCAAACTGCGTCATTGAAATATTTGGGGGGGTTAAAAATCTATATAAATATGTTTGATTGGGGGGGGTAAAATAAATCGAAAAGAAGATTTTTTCATGGAAGAACACCTACGGATAGACAATTGGGGGGGGTGCGTCATGGACATAAGGGGAGGGGGAGCACCACTGCTTTCTCACATAGACACAATTATTGGACTCTTATAAAGGATCTGGCTTATTGACAGTATAAGATACGAGATTGCCTTAACGTCTGGTCTACGAGGTCTGGATAAAAATAACAGGTTTGATGCCGAAAGTACGGTTTATTGTCAATAATAAATAATAATAAACTCACTATTTAGGAAAGCATCCAAATTATAACAGATATTTTAACGGTGATTTCCCGCTTTCCTCAGTGTGTATCCTTTAAAAAGATATATGTTGCTCTAAGAACTGAGGAAAGTGGAAAATCACCGCTGAAACGTTTACGTTAGAACTTGTTTGGATGCTCTGGTAAGTACTGAACTTTATTATTATTATTATTATTATTATTATTATTATTATTATTATTATTATTATTATTATTATTATTATTATTACTAACTGAATCACATTGCAGTGCTTGTTATATATCAGTAACTTTCTAACCTAATAATTGAAAATTTGTAGCTTTTTTGTCAACGTTTATAGAATTGATCAATTAAAAAAGGAGACAAAAATATGATTAATTTCCTTCTGTCTGTCTGTCTGTCTCTCTCTCTCTCTCTCTCTCTCTCTCTGTGTGTGTGTGTGTGTGTATCTTTCTTTTTTTCTTTTCTTTTTTTTAATGTAAATAAGCAGAAACTGCATTTTATGAGAAATAATTCGTAGACTACATTATAATTGAATCCAAATTGAATATATGTTCGGAACTCTGAACAAAAGAAAAATCCTGGAGGGAAGCTTAAAAATCGAAATGTAAGAGGGACCCCAAATAACGATGTGAAGGCGGAAAGAATCAATTGATATCAGTGCCATACACTAGCCCAGGAGAAAAAGGAAGAAGAGTCCAAACCAATTTCTTCCGCATCGCCTGAACATTCATATATTGCTCATGCTTTTTTTTTTTTCACGTATGTATTCACAATATTCGAACGACAACCTCTCTATCTATCTCTTCTTTCTTCATTTCTGACTCACTTCAGATAGGCATGCCTTGCTTTTTCTCCATTCACGATTCTTCTCCTCCCACTTACTGCATCCCTTCTGATCCTAACTTTTAGATCCTGTCGTAGACATTTCGGATTAGCACAACGTGACGCTCTATTAGTTCACAAATTTACAGAGAGGAGCCCTTTGCCTGTGAGGAGAGGGGTTGGTGCGGCGTGGTGGTGGATTTTCTGTTCTGATGAAGGCTTCCCTTCTTCTAAAAGAGGTGGTATGGGGTGGTGGGGCTTTGGAGATGGGGTAAGGAAGGTCAGGCCTAAAAGCGCCCTGCCCTGATATTGGCAGTTCATGGTTGGTTTGCTTAAGCGAATGCAAGATACAGGGTTGCTAACTTTTACCTCTTCTATACGTACACACTTTTTTGTGAATACAAAATTCCTGAATACGCTTCTTTTCAACGTAGTACAACGACATTACAAACTAGCCATATTTTTTTTTCTGTGGAACTGATATTGGCATTCGCTTAGTGTTACCTCATTTGAAATGTCTAGTTGATTCTACTAAAGCGTCAATTAAATCTCTAATTCGGTTTGTTTGTTTGATTTTAACGTCCCACGATTATGCCTGGGTGGCTAAGGGAGACAGGATCTACTGATTATAGTGGAATCCGAACCCTTTTTTTCGTTCAACTGCATTCCTACCCGGTATCGAACCCGGGAGCACGCACACCCGATCACAATCATCAAATTTCGCAGGTACGAAAAGAAAAAAGAAAAAAAAGTGTCACTCGAAGAATTTTCTCACGGGAACCTACGAACATTGTATATAGGTCGAAAACTGAGGGAATTTCTGGAAACCTAATCTAGCGCAATATAACCTTACATTTTGTGACCTGCATGTTGATTTTAAAGTTTGGTTTAGTATGAATTAGTGGTGTTGAATAAATCCTTATTCGAATACTCTAATCGAATAATTTTAACAGCATCAGTACGAATACAATGAGGTACGAATTCTGTATTTGCGACGATTGCAATATATAGGGCCTACAGGGGGGGGGGGGGGAGTAAATTAGCCGAAACAATTTGAACGAAAACAAAAATCGTTCCGCTACCATCAATATATGTATTTTTCCTCAATGGTATCTGTTGGATTGCTTTGACATCTGTATAATTTATTGCCAATATTTTCTTAATATTACTTACTTATTTCCTATTCTAGTAAGTATAATGGCAGGCCTGCTCCGACAAATTTGCGAAGAAGATATTCGCAAGGACTTCTCCGAAAATTCCCTTATATTCCTAGACCGATACACTCTACGGCATTGCTTGGTTCTTACCCAGCTCGCGCCATGTGACACTTTGTGGTATACAAACACCCTGTGCGTGGGTTTTCTAGGGGTTCTCCTGTTTCCTCCCACGTTCTTCATTCCACCATTTCATTAATTTCTCATCATCACCGTTTCCTTTAGCCTAGCAGGCATAGTCGTGGGACACTTAGATTTCATTTCATTTCATTTCTACGGCATTACAACTTATATGATTTGAAAGGTATTTTCAATTACCAAAGGAGCAAGATATTAGTTATCTTTGTACAATTAAAGAGGAGGCTGCTTAAGCAGATGATTTTTCTTTATTTTAGCATAGGATAAATCTGGTCTTTTCCAGATCTGTAGTCAGGAGACTAAGAAAGCATGGATCCAAATTTTCCTTGTTCCTGTAAACTGGAGCTGCTCCGAAATTCACGTTATTACCTGAAATTCTGCTCGAAAGATACGATTTAGCCTCTAATCTGTATAGTCAGACTTTATTCCCCTTAAAGTTTCTGCTCAGGGGACTCTCTCTCGATTCAACCTTTCTGCTCCCATTTTTTCCAGGATACTTTGCGGTCGGTGACGTCACCTGGAGGTATCGCCAAGGATATTATAAAATAGAGGCCCATACCACAAAATCGTGAAGCCATACATATCCTATGATTGGTGAGTGTCTTACCTGTGAAAGGTTATTCCGGGTAATTTCTCCTCACTTCTATCTGTACACCCAGACGTGCAGCATGTAATTATTGTATAATATAAATCTAAAGCAAGTAAAAGTAAACGACAAACATACTACATGGCTTTATGTGAAGATTTCAATGTTTTGAGTCATGATGGAAACGAGAGTAGCCAATCAGATGTGCAAATACTAGTTTGTCTTTTGGCTTCATTCAGTTAATACGATGAAGATACACATGGACAGATCCTCTATTTTACAACATCCTTGAGTCTTGTGAGGTATCGTTCAAGAGAACAAGTGAAATGCTGCATAGAGAATTAAGCTAGTTGGTTGCTTCAAGATGGGCAAAAGTCTCTCCACATGACGTCACGCACAGGGAGCCAATCAGAACTCTAAATGCGAACTGGGCCTACCTGTTACTTTATATACCTTGATATCTGCTGGTTATAACCATACAGCGTGGTTTCTCTAAGGTTTCGATTCCTGGTGGGGGTGCTTGTCCCAGATACAATCCCCGAGTAGTGGGTCAAATTTACACTTCAAATAGTGAGTCCTGTCTCGTGTAGCGTTGATCCTAAATAAAGGGGCATAAACTTCAACTAACCACATTTAGTTGTTTCAAAATAAAAACCCTCAAATAGGCCTTGTCACTATGTCTATGAACGAAAACAAATAAGGTTTGCAACATTGTTAATTATATAGCCCAAAGACAACTAAACACACGAAGATTTGAGTATACAGGAGAGAGGATGCGAAGAGAAATCAAAAGACAAGACAACACGTCATCCACTATTCACACAACCTCCCTTGTACCATTTTGATTTCCGCTGAGGCGAGAGAAAGAAGGAAAAAGAACAATGTGAGGCAATATCAGTCATGCAGGAAATGTCGTATAAGTAAGAAGACGACATCGTACAAAACAATCCATGCAAGATAACAACAACTGCATGAACCAATCAAACAAGGATTGAAAAAAGATGCGTATGAATCACTCATTTCCTGTCCCCCTTATAATTGTCACATTTGCTGTCAACCGCACGTGCTTCATGTGTCAGAAATAAATTTTAAAGATAAACAGAAGAAGAAGAAGGCGACGATTGAAGATTCACAAATGAAGATTCACTTTAGGAATCATGTTCACAGTATTGGTTTTTATAATTTAATTTGTACCGAGAAGCATGTAGATAAGTTTCTTCTCATTTCGCTCAGCATGACTTGCGCTTTTCAGATAACAATAGCATTTCACCCCGTACTTGTTCCCTAAAATAAATGTAAAGCAAGGGATGTGATAACTTCTCAAATTTACATATATCTTCATTTAAAATGTATTCATTAGTATTCTTTGTGGTCGACGTGTATATATATATATATATACACCCATAAAATTGCAAAATTATACGGTGGTCGAAAAATCATATTGAGAAAATTGATAAAGTCAGTACAGTTTTGTTGTATAACTACTGTAGCTGAACCTACACTTTCTACACAGCGCATCATTCACACGTCAGCATGAATCTCCTTGTCATTCCTCACAACATCTGTACATGTCCCTTTACAGACAAGTGAAAGATCGTCTTGATAAAAATCGGCAAGGGTTACCATAAAGGGGAGATTTTTTCGATTATTTTTTTTCAATATCCCATACCGTTTGCAAGATTTGAGTCTACTTCCAGTTGGAGTTTCTAATTTATGTATGATCAGTGTTTTCTTTCTTCTTGCATGCAGTATGTAATAAACAAATACATTAAACACACACAACTATTTATAATGCCAGTGATATATAGTGTTCATCGACCAAAACACTCCAAACAATAAAGATTTATCTTAGATAGAGAAATGGTTATCCTTCGTTTTTCATTATCATTTGGCCATGAAACAAACGCCAAAGAGATATACTAACCCCGTATACAAATGTGTGGTGTTGGAATGTATAGTTCGTAGAATATGATGCTTTACTTTTAAAAATTTCAATACTTCCAGTGTACCCCTAAAAAATGTACATTAATAAAGTAATAACGGCCATTTTTTAAAAAAAATATTCAATTAGAACTGAACAATCTACACAAAATTTGCAATCGATCAGTGAAAACGGGCATCTTTCTAGAGCTTGTGATTTCCGGGATATCATTGTCAAAAAATTGGCCACAAACATATAAACCTAGCATTTTAATATATAGATCTTTGGACAAAAGAAAAAATAACAAAAAGTACTACATCTGGGGGTGAATATTGGACAAAAGAGAATTGATGATGGATTTTGAGAGGCTAAGGAGTGAAAACTTCAAACAACTTCAGGAAACTACAAGAATTAATACAATATGTTAACTTCCTTCGGTTATCTTATAGCGATAAAAATTTTAATTTTTATGGACCTTTCCTCATGAGCCGCCACTGATCCTGATAATATGAGCTCTAAAATTAAAAATAAATAAATAACTAAAACTACGCATACACAATTTGTGATATTAGACCGACGGATAAATCCATGTAGCGCAAAATTCAGTTTACCCATCACATAAATTCAAGCTTAATTGCAAAAGTCACTCATCACACCATAAGGAAACTGAGCTTCACCCGTCGACAATACTAGTGTCCACTGTTGTCTAGATCACATGACAAACATACCGCTCAAACGTATTACTCGTCACAAGTATAATTGTAACATTTATTTTGGGAGGGGGTAAACTGTACTTCTGTTCAATTCTAGATAGTTTGTTTTGTCTTATTATATTGTTATATCCTCTCGATTTTGTGAATATTATATTTTTTTCTTCAGGATATTTCAACGAAGAAAAGAGGTACAGTGGTAGACTGTTTACTTATGGTATATGGGGGCTCTGATTCGATGCCAGCTGGTGCCACGTAGGATTTGTCGTAGGTAAACATCGTGCGTGTTTATTTTTCTCAGGAGTCTCCTGTTTTTACCCACACTTTCTTCATTCCACCATTTCATTCATTTAAATCATCACACCATCTCCTTTAGCCTGCATAGCATAACCATGGAACATACAATTGAAAGATTTCATTTCATTTTTTGTTCGAACAAAAATAAAAGATATATATCTAGAAAATAAACGCGAAAATTAGAAGGAATTAATTCTAGTTACTTTTGAAACTAAAATAAAAAGAAAGAACTTACAAAAAAATTACACGAATTCAGTTGATAACGGATCATTAAAAAAACATTAAATAACAATCCAAAGATCCTTCTTTAATTGAGTAAGAAAAAGTTTGCGAATTTTCTTCATTTCTGGTAAATTTCTACAAATTAGTTATGGTGTAATGATGAATTTTTAAGCAATGAAGAATTACTTTTAAAATTATAATCTAAAATGATACAGAAACATATACCTCCAACAAATCAAGCCCTGATATTGCTAAAGCATAATTGCTTTGCTATTTACATTAAAAAAATGTTACCAGGGTTAAGTCCGAAAATAAGTTTACCATCTCGTTTTCTCCAAGAAAGCGAACAGCCTTGGCCATCCGACATACAATTCTGATCTTGCACTCAGTGACTTCCATCTGTTTCAGGCTTTGAAGAAGACTCTCGGCGGCAGACGCATTGGAAGCAATACTGAGCTCACACAGAAGCTGTTCAACGCTTCTTCCATATGCAGATCTGTTTCAGGCTTTGAAGAAGACTCTCGGCGGCAGGCGCATTGCAACCAATACTGAGCTCACACAGAAGCTGTTCAACGCTTCTTCCATATGCAGATCTGTTTCAGGCTTTGAAGAAGACTCTCGGCGGCAGGCGCATTGCAACCAATACTGAGCTCACACAGAAGCTGTTCAACGCTTCTTCCATATGCAGATCTGTTTCAGGCTTTGAAGAAGACTCTCGGCGGCAGGCGCATTGGAACCAATACTGAGCTCACACAGAAGCTGTTCAACGCTTCTTCCATATGCAGATCTGTTTCAGGCTTTGAAGAAGACTCTCGGCGGCAGGCGCATTGCAACCAATACTGAGCTCACACAGAAGCTGTTCAACGCTTCTTCCATATGCAGATCTGTTTCAGGCTTTGAAGAAGACTCTCGGCGGCAGGCGCATTGCAACCAATACTGAGCTCACACAGAAGCTTTTCAACGCTTCTTCCATATGCAGAGCCCTGATTTTTTCCCTGGAAGGGTTTTTGAAGTTTATAGACCGGTATGACAAATATCTCGATGTATGTAGTACTTATGTGGTAAAATAAAGGTAGAAATAAGCTTGATATTCAATGTCACATGTTATTTTCGGTCTTGCACCCTCACCTCTGTCCACAGTCGCCTGGGGAAACTTACTTTCGGATTCCTCCTCGTACTTCGTGCCAATTTGAATTTCTTATTTAATTATTGAAGTATTTACAAAAATAGGTTTCTAAAAACCAACTAATGAAGAAGACTCTTAAGGGAATCACAACTCAGAACGAGGAGGCAAAAAAAAGTTTTAAAAAAAGCTAAATAAAGTTATATTAGATTAATTTCCTCTATAGTGGAAAACAAAAGAGGAGCAAATTCTGCCGTCACAGCAGGAAGTATGGAAATTAGAAAATCGCTGGTGCTAAGCATCTTGTACTTTTGAAATAGTACACACACTCTCTTCTTCCTCTGTTCTCCCTGTGGTTCTTCTACTATTCTCGTCCTTTTCCAAACTCGATCCACCTTACTCAGCAAATTCACCCCTCGATGCTCACTTATCGACTCCTGATATTTTCCAGTTGAGTTCATACTTTTTTTTTTTTTGAAAAACCTTATTCGTTCGTTTCCTCTTTTAGAGAGTGTGGGTGGATTGAAAGGGGAAGATAAAATAAAAAAGGGGAGTAAACGGGGGAGGGGGAGGGACTGACAGTTTTACAGCTCGTGTAGCATCACAAGCAAGCAGCAGCAGTTGCAAAAGCAACCACTTTTGCCAAAGTTGGCTAGAATCTGAAATTTGACTTTAGTGTTCTTCTCTTGCCTCGTTTACCGTTATCGAACCATTCTGAATTCGACAAATCAATTCGCTCTCCTTCATCCCTCCTCCCCCCCTCTCTGCTTCTCTCTCTTTCACACACACATACACATAGGCAAACTACCTTTTATGTTACGTGACAGCTTCAGTTTGTTGTTCTCTTGTTCGAAATTATTCAACATTTAAATTCTTTATAATGTAATGTGTTTCTATTTCTAGTTACCTTCTTCTTCCTGGTTTTTCAAATATGTATTAAATCTATGGATATACACTATGTGATCAAAAGTATCCGGACACCCCAAAAAACATACGTTTTTCATATTAGGTGCATTGTCCTGCCACTTTCTGCCAAGTACTCATTATCAGCGACCTCAGTAGTCATTAGACATCATGAGAAAGCAGAATGGGGCGCTCCGCGGAACTCACGGACTTCGAACGTGGTCAGGTGATTGGTTGTCGCTTGTGTCAGAAGTCTTCTCCACCCCCATATTTGAAAAGATTCCAGTTTCTTTCATCTTTTTAGCATCATCGCGTTTCTGCCCTATGCAGTACAATGAAGTGACAACAAAATAATTCTAACACTAAAATGATTCCTACGAGTCGGACAATAAAATGTTGTTTTCAGGATTCCATAAACAAAACTACTTCGCTAAAGCAACATGGAATAATTACAATAAAGTAACACTTCTACGATCCTGACAATGGATAACGTTTTCGTTACTTGTAATAAAGAAGATAATCAAGGTAGCTTACAATGGGAACAAATCTTAAAGATATTACTGAACGTCAGTATCTTCTTCCATTCTGGAAACACACACATGAAAAAGGGGAGAAACTACACAAAAAAGTTAACATAATTTAATTAATATCTTACACTTTTTGAATATAATTATGTCAGAATTAGTTATTTATGCACGGCATGAATGACAAAATATGAGAAATTTCTCAGGCAAGGGCAAAAGAAATACTTTTTGACCTAAAATAATATATTCTTTACTGAATATGTTAGAACCATCTGGAAATTTATATGGGAAAGTATATCATTCACGTTTTTTCCACTTCATATTGTCTGCAATTCTTTTGCACAGGATGAATATCGTTGTTCAGTACTTAAAGAGAGACAGATTTTAAACGTTCTATCACTCTATCATCTGGCATTTAAAATTCTCCAAGCATAACACCAAATGTAACTGTCTAAACCTTACCACTTATGTTCTATTTATAACTACGTACTTGACATAATCCATTCCAATAGATGATTATACATAATTTTCACTCAGAATAAAACCTGACCAATTAGTTTCGCTAATATGTTATTATCTTCATCTGACATATTATTCGACAACGGCAATACTATACAAGCAGGTCCGTATCCACGGGGGTCTAGGGTGGACGCCCCCCTTAAATTTTTGCTGCCCCCTAAAATTTTCACATTAGGCTTGCAAATGAACTATAATGTGGTGATGAACTATAATATAATTGGATCGGGCCCCCGTAGCTTCTACCGCCCCCCTACATTTTTGGGTTGGCTACCGGGCTGTATACAAGACGCATGTGAACAAGAAAAAAAGGCTACTTTCTTATTGCAAAGAAAGCTTAAAGGAGAAAAAAAATATTGTTAATTCTAAAATAAGTACATGCCTGGGCTATTTCTCTACATAAAGCTCTAAGCATTTTTGTTAGAGTAGCATAAGTTTACGTAGATTCTGTGTAATCTATCGCCTTACAACGATAATGTATATTTCCTATGTACTTTTAAATATCATTTTTATTTACGGGCAAAATGAGCTATTTAAAAGGCACAAGCTATCTAGAAGAAGAAGAAGAAGAAGAAATTACATAAAGAAATAATTTAAATATTTTGTATTATGTTGATATTTTTCTTATTGTCGTTGCTATGACGATATGTTTATCTGTTTAATGTTGTTGCTATGGTAACGAAAAAGAATATAGCTGTAACGAAGAACCATCTTGTGTTCTCGGAATGTATAATATTTTAATGTGGCGAACGAGATATAAGTTGAAACATAACAATATATATTTGAAGTGCATAACTGTGTTGAGGGAGTTGACGAGTACTTCAAATCATATGCTCGTAGCCAAACTGCCTCCATAAAAATTGTTGTGTGAATATCCTAGGATTCTGAAACATGTATTTTTGGATAGCACAGATATTAGTTCCTAAGTGAAGTCTTCACCCGACTACGATAGGTTTCATAGTTTTGGCGCTATGAGTCTTTAAACTTCATTTTTTTCATGTTTTCGGCAGCCTATAACTCCAAAACGAAGCATTATACACCCACGTTAGTCTATACTTTTTGTCTTATCTTGGTGTCAGGAATCATCTCCCAAACGTTGTCGATGTTGTTTTGAAACACCCTGTATTTTTTGAATCTATCAGTATATTATAATTTCATTTGTAAGTATAGCTGAGGGAATATGGCAAGAGAAGTGGGTTGAGACCTTTTTTTTCTGCATCTCTTTATATTAATATCATTACAAAAGCCCAACTGATAAGGAAATGTTACAGATATTCTCTCTCTCTCTCTCTCTGTGTGTGTGTGTGTGTGTGTGTGTATGTGTGTGTCCCTGTGTTTTACCAGCTGCAACACATTCCGAGCATGAAGTATGTAAAAATTTTCCATCTCAATTTGAAAAACAAACTGCTAAAGCTATACACGTAGAAAATTAATTGTGCAAATCGGCATTAAATACAAACGAATAATGTTTCCTCGTTTCATGTCATACCTGCCTGTGCGTTCATTATACATGTTGTTTATTTTACATGTTCATGTTTGTTATTTCAACTGTAGCGGAGAAAAAAACTTGTACTTTTACAACAATTTTTTTGCAAAGCAAATACTTACACGGCCGGTGTATCACATATTACAGTTCGTTTCTTTTTACATTTTGCTTTGCTCCAAGTGAATGTAAATATAGGTGAGGTATTTTAATATTTCCATTCGTAATTTCATTTTTTTTTTTTTTTTCAGTTTCGCTTAACAACAATTATTTTTCAGAGTTCCTGCTCAATAACAATCCCTATAAATTGTGTTGTATTATATTCTAGAGTTAAGGGAGGAAAAATATAACAAAATAATAATGATTAATTTAACACTGTATGTGGATTTCAATAAATAAATACATTTTTTTTTTCACGAATTTCTCGCTTTGTTAGTCACTATCTGTTTCAGTGATGTTAAAATTAAGCTATTAACGTGTATACAAGGAGATTTTTAACTACGATCCAAAACTTTTAGATTGGAACTCATCACTTAACAGAGAACTAAATATGTAGTAAGTAGGCCCTAGTTCAGTTCAGAGCTACATATGTATGCTGCTAAAACATCGGAATAAGAACTTTATTTCACAGCAATGGAGTCCAGTGATGCCAACTCGTGGGGAAATCACATTTTGTGGGCTACTTTGACATTAATTTCTCGAAAAGAGATACAGGTAATGTTCACCACACAATTGGCAGCAAATATAGGATTTTTCATCGACAGCAACAAAATTCTTACTGAGCGGAAAGAAGGTCAATGACTCCTCAATAATCTTCAAATCGGTATCAATTGTCAAATTTTGTTAGCGGAAAATTTATACTAGTGCAGGAGGATTTAGATTTGTGGGCTTTCGGCATCTAAGGCCATTTAGCCCTTCACGATTTGAGGGATGACGTTCCTCGGCTAGCACACAATCCGGGGAAAGGGAAGGAAGAAAGGACTGGGAAAGGAAGGAAACGGCCTGGGACCTATAAGTTAGGTACCACCCCGGCATTTGCCTGGTGTGAATGAGGAAAACCCAGGAAAACCTCATTCAGGGTGGCTGGCCTGAAAAAGCTGTTACACTTTTTCGACCGAGTGACCCCACCGGGAATCGAACCCGGGACCGCTCGCACTGAAGGCGAGAGCGTTAGCGACTACGCGGGGCCACATTATACTAGTGCAAAAGTAACCTACGATTCTCAAATAAACAAGCTCCAAGAAGTGTAAGTTGTGCCCTTATGCCCTGGTATTCTTTTTAAATACAAATATTACAATTAACGGAAAAAAGCAAAAATGCAAAATGAGAAACAATCAACTTGGTAAGCTTGCGACTGCAGAATGAAATTCTTCTAATACCCTTTCGTCCATTACAATAAGATAACACAAAGGAAACATTTTCAATTGTCTTTTCCAGCTAAGAAAAATAGTTATCCATCAACTATTTGATAAACATAGGAGATCGAAATTTATGGGTATCATATATTGACGAAAATTTGTGATATACGGTAGTTTCATTTTTTTTTTTTTTAAATTTTAATTTCGTGATGTGGAAAATTCAATAGCAAAATGGGAATTTCTATCTCTCGAGATGGGATTTTATAATGTTTCAGGTTGGCATCACTGATAGAGTCTTCAATAAGCCTCTTCAAAAATTATACACAAATTAGTGTTCACTTAATTTCTAGTCATGTTCTCAGCATCTTATGTTGTCTAGTAGAATGACTTTTCGAACAGAAAATTTGATTGAAATTTATTTCGATATATATTTATTCATTTCTAAGAATTCCGAACAAAAATATGAACAAAATTAATGATACTTACAAATTCAAGTTGCAACATTTCCAGAATTAGTCAGAACACAGAAAATGGCGGTCAGTAAAGACCAGAGTTTTACCCTCAAATTTAACACGCTTTGTTTACTATGTATGATCTGTCAGGAAAGTAAATGTACACCTATTTTTCGAGTCTGGCATTCCTGCGCTCCATCCGTGGAGAGTATGAGAATTAAATCAATCAAATGTTTACTGAGGGGCAAAAAGAAAAGCTTAATCTGAATAAGACATTGCAGAGGGACACAAGCTGTGAATACGAATAGTGCATTGTGTAAATAAAGGACGACACCGAAAGAGAAAGCCAGAAACAGTTGTTAAACTTACAAAAAAAGAGTAAAAATTGTCGAAGTGGGAACATAAAACACAAATACAACAAATACGCCGACAACTAAACAGTCACCATGCCGTGATCTTGGTGTAGTGGTTAAGGTGCTGGCTTACAAATGCAAAGGACGCAAGTTCGAATCCTCGGCAAGGACATTTTTGAAAATTTTTGTTAATAATACATACAACTCATGAGAGATGGTAAAAGAGGTCGTATTTAGTTTTTCGTAGCAATTATTATTGGTAATGTTTAGTACTGATAATACTTTGTCTTTGCGTATTCCTTTTATTCTTTTCTTCATTTCAAAAGAGAAGAATATCCGAACAAATGCCACCAAAATTCCTCATATTTTGAATGTAAACGCCATTCGCAATTAGTAAAGAATAAAAATTGAACGTTCCGATGTAGCTGCAAAAAGTAAAAAGAAAAACATGGAAGTAGACCATACTCATGGTTATTAAAAATACAATTTCTACATGCCTTACACCTCCCGACCACGTTTCTACGTTAGCAAGTAAGAGGTTTGTGTTTAGGTCAGGCTGGTCAATACGTTTTGCAAAGGGGCCCGGTTTAGCTCTGACGCACCACAGGTGCGGGAAGGGAGCAAAACACTTTTTCTCTCTCCCTCTGTGTGTCTATTTATCTATCTATCTGTATATATATAACGCTATTTGTGAATGCCATAACCACCCTAATTTTCAGCGGATTGAGACGAAACTTGGCACAAACATTAATTGTTGAAATATCTTGATGAGTTCGTTAACCAGAATAATCAGATGAAAATGTTCAAAATGACGGCCCTTCAAACTCTCAAAAATTTCCAAGGGAACCAAATTTCGCCCATAAATAGGTATTTAGAAAGTTTGAATAACTTTTCCTCTTTTACTGAAATATTTGTGTGCAGAGACTTATTGAAATATTGGACCCGATTAATCGCAAAAAGCATGTTCACGCCCTTTCGCTACGGTCAGGCTTTTTTTTTTTTTTTTTTTTTGCAAGAGAGGGTTATTTTCGTATCGGAACAAGATGATTGTTAGTGATGATATGAAATTACACATTGAAAGCGAAGTAACTTGTGAAACGTGTTATTTGAAAGAATAATATAATAAATGTGCTTTCCCCTAACACAGAGAACTGTAAATCATGTATTTCGAGTTCGGGGGCGCGAAGGGCGAGGAGTGTTACTTGATTTGATTTGCTTTTTAGTAACACATTGCATTGCAAATAAAGGTAGGCAACATTAGTGGTAAGTAAAATAATAACAATAATAATAATAATAATAATAATAATAATAATAATAATAATAATAATAATAATAATAATAAAAATAATAATAAAAATAATAAAAATAATAGGTATTGTTTGAGGCAAGGCAATATCTTCCTCAATTCTTCTTCAAACGTAATAATTGTAACGCCATAACTCCCTTACAACCAAATATGAGCAATTTATATCGAGAGAACGGGAAACTGTTGAATGATGGGAGCAACGTTGGACTGTATGCACTCATAGTAATCAGAAAAATGAGCGATTTCAATGCAAAATGAACGAAGAGTCATTGTCATGGGTTGTCATGGGTAGTCATGGAGCCATGGCAGAGTCCTCTTTAGGCAAAATGTCGATAACTTATATCAATTTATATTTACAATTTACATCGAGAGAACAGGAGGTGATAGTGAGATGGGACAACCGTTGGACACCGTGGACCTAGAAGGCGCATCGAAAAAATTAGGGGGGCGGGCGCCAGCCAGCCGTACTTATTTCCACATAATAATATAAAATTATATTGTCGAAATAGAACACGAGTTAGCTAGTAATATTTCATATTATTATTATTATTATTATTATTATTATTATTATTATTATTATTATTATTATTATTATTATTATTATTATTATTATTATTATCGACAGCGTCTTTTCATTACGTGTGCATGTTTGACATGAAGCCAAAGAGAAGATCCATCATTCGTAGAAAGAATAAGAGTAGTCAGTTACTTTAACTGTGAACGACAGCGAAAAATACGAAAAGAGTGATTACCTGTAGCCAGGGGCGGATCCAGGGGGGGGAGATCGGGGTGATAGCCCCCCCAGAAGAGGGAACTTTTTTCATTTTATATATATATATATATATATAAAACCCATCTCAAAGTTTGGAGCCCTCAAAAGTAACAGTATGACAACCCCCCCCTCCAGAAGTCGGTCCTGGATCCGCCCCTGCCTGTAGCGAAAAGAAACAATACTTTCTCTCAAATGGATAAAAAATCAAGCCGAGATAGATTCGAACTCGCATGGACGGCGCGAACAGCCAGTTCCTTGTCCATTTTTTTTTCTTTAACTGACTCACCGAACGTGTTTCAGTAACTTACTTACTGCTAATTTTACTTGCTTCACTCGTTTAACTTGCTTTTTCTAATAACTTATAACGACAGGGACACGAACACAGAAACATCGAGGACAGTTAAAAATCATAGATGCTCTCCCGCCGGGAATCGAACCCGGGACACCATACACCAAAGGCGCACGTGCTAGCCACTAGACCAGCGGGAAGAGCACCACTCTCTCCCTGTGTCGTTAGGGATTACGACCACTGTATTGCCAGCTATCACTTCTGTGGGTTGTATACTATGATCACATGTTTCTTCTTTGCTGGAAGAGTTAAACCTACATTCTATGTAATACATGAGGTATTTAGACCTACATGCTCTTCATATAATGTAATAAAAGGGTCATGCTGGGAAGAAGAAAAAGAACATTCCTTGGACAAAACGGAAACTATTGGCATCAGAAATATTTATCTACGAGGCATGCGCAGTAATATATTTCAGAATAGTTACTGTTTAGTTCAGTAAACGAAGAAAGGGGTTCAAAAAAAGCAAATATGTCGCGTCAACGAGATCGACCAGAGTTGACAGAGGCGGAGCGGATTGATAATTGGTTCTTTATTCTGTAGTAGATCGTATCACAACTTTACGGGAGAGCAGAGAAAGAATTACTAACGCTGTCATATAGTAAGCTTTAGTAACACGATCATACAGACACAAATGGATGTAACTGTGAGTACTACAACTTGGATTTAACGAAAGCCGTTTAGATATTCAGTGGTTTGCAGGGTTGTATAAGACACAAAAAGTTAAGACACAATAAAATTCTTCATACCTCAGCTTCCAGTAACTAGATACATGCAATTTCTGGATAGATACTGAAACTGCTGTCGGATTTTAATACATGACGTATTGCAGGATACAAAATGCTTTGCATTACTTGTTTGTTTGTAGACAGCTACTAGCTTAGTGTTCTGAAAGGTTTGTATAAACTAGGGATAGTCAATTCCGGAATTATTACTTTTCGGACTCCCGAAAGTAAAATCGGACAAATTCCGGAATTCGGAAAATTCCGATTTTGGAATAATTCCGGAATTCGGAAAAATCCGGAATTTAGAAATTTCTGATTTCGTTTACATTCCGGAATTCGGAACAATCCGGATATTTTTTGAAATCCGAAGTTTTCTCAATTCCGGAATTTTCTAAATTCCGGATTCTTCCCGAGTTCCGAAATTCTTCTGAATTATGGAGTGTAACTAAATTTCATAATTTTCCGAAATCCGGAAAGTGAAAATTCCGCTTCCGAAAAATGAATTTATTTTGGTTAATATGAATCGTGGTGGAAATAAGTCTTTGGACAGGTAATGGCGACTGCTTTGAAAGAAATGGGGTGTATGAGAATTCAATCAATATTTGTAGTTTCGTGTGGAGAAAAAACAAACTTGTGAACCAACGGTTTAAGAACAACTCAAGTTATTAATGTAAACTTTTCCGACATCATAAAAGAAATACGAAAGACATTTTGAATCGAAGAAATATAACATACAAGTTTGCAAGCGGAGACAAAGAAACCTAACGTAACCAGAATAAAGACGAATCGTTTACCGCGTAGCGGTCAAGGTCAAGCTGTTTTCCAGGGCGAGTTTCGAGTTGAGTCGAGTTTGATAATGGCTCGCTCGCTCGTTCAGCTCGTTTTAACTCTTTTTTAAATAATGGCCTGATTAGACTGGAAAGCGAAAGCCATGAGAAATGTAAGCACTAATGTGGAATACTTTTTAATGTTGCTCACGACAGGGGGGCGTCTCGTCTCGTAATTTGAGTGCATCTCGTGGGGCAATTTTTGTGTATCTCGTCTCGTCTAGATAACGAGAAGACAAGTTTTTTTTTTATTATTATTACGAGACAGCCTCAAATGTCGTAATCACCAATATAAGTATATACTGTTGTTCTGAAAATCAAGGCTGAGACCTGCACTGTCGAATTTTTGAGCCCAAGCAGAAGACCAACTCGGGTAGCGATATCAACCGGCTCGGCTCGTATCAACTGAGCGAACAGCTCGAGTCGGCTCGGTTGGGATGAGCCGATGACCCGAGCCGGCTCTGTTGGAACGAGCCATCGACTCAGCTCAATTGAGCCGATGGTTCGAGCTTTCTCGGTTGGGATGGGTCCCCTACTCGGCTCATGTGAACCGGTTCAAGCCAGCTAAGTTGAAATTAGTCCATCGGCACGTTAGGATTCAGCTCAACTAAGCCGATGGCTCAAATCGGCTCGGTTGGGTGAGCTGTTGGCTCGGCTCACTTCTTGGTTCGGTTCAATAGTGAATGAGCTGTAAGCCGAGCCGCTCGAGCCGTTGAGGAGCCTAAACCCGGTCCCAGCTGTTTTAAACATGTTTGGCTGAAGACTATAACTTTTAACAAGTTTTGGCTCGAGCCCGAAAACTTGCCCCTTCGGAACTCAAACCCAGAACGTGACCGATGTCCTTCCCTCCTGAAGACTTCTCGACGACCGAGATCGACAGTCAATTAGCTTTTACTATTCAGATACAAACCGTATATCTTTTAAAGATTATACACGGTGTTGATATAATAATAATAATAATAATAATAATAATAATAATAATAATAATAATAATAATAATAATAATAATAATAATAATAATAATAAAAGTTTCAAACTTGCCGTTGAAATTTGGCAAAACTTACTTAAAAGTAGAGATTTCGGGGAAAGGGTTCCGTACCTTCAAGACAGTGGCGCAGGGAAGGGGGGGCCCGGAGGGGCAGGCCCCCTACAAAGAGGTCCGGCAATGTACTTTGGTACTTTGATGTTTGTAATTTTTTAATATATTTTTATGTTTATAAATTTTTTGTTTGTAATTTTTCTATATGTGCCTATAACAGCACTTGGCCTCCCCCCAAACACACATCCTGGCTACGCTACTGCTTCAAGATACACCTCTGCAACTACCAACATTTTAAACTACAACGTTCCATTGAACTTTCATGTAGAAAGTAAAATTTATTCTACTGTATGTTTTAAGGAAAATAACTGTAATAAATATAACTGAATATCACGCAACAGTAAGGCATATAATAAACTAATTTTTAGGATATGCAGAGGTAAATATAAAAGCTTTGATACAAAATACCTACACAGAGCATAATTCAATGAGCTCTGAAATATAATGTAACGAAATAGCCTATGAGATTCAGTCTACAGAGCAATTGTTACTTAAAGAATGGACATACACTATTTCGAGAATCGAGACAAGACGGGATATGTTTATGATACTTTTCGTCTCGTCTCGATTCTCATCTCCAAACAGAGACAAAAAGTTTGAGTTAGTCTTGACCCGTCTCGAATATAAAATGTTAATTCTCATGTTATTTTATTTGTTTTAGAAACGAGATGAGAAACTCCTCTTCTCGTGAGCAACATGCAACCCCCTCTTTGGGAGCTGCTATTTATATTTGTATATATAACCTTGTTTAATTATTCTTGTGTATTGTATTATCAGTTAATATAGTTTTAGAGAGAAATCCCGGCCGGGTAAAATTATTATTACATTTCATATAATCTATATTTTTATTTTTGTCTTTCTGTGATTTTGTTTCTATGGCTTGTTAACTAACATGCAGTTCCCTTTTTTCCAACAGGATTTCTTTTTTTCTTTTTTTTTAAAAAAAACAGCTCACTTAGGGGAGTGCCAGAAACCAACGCTATCTTGCCCGTTGATATTTTTTGTTTGTTAATTTTGAAATATTTAAACCAAGCGTCTGTCTGGTGACCGTTGGTTGTATCTTCTATATAAGAGCAGGAGAATCATAGGTGGGGGAGGATTCCAGCTCGACCGTCTAAAGAGGTAGATGGTTAGGATTTCTGTCCAAAGAGGGGACGAGATCTCTTTTCTGGAATTCTCAGATTCTTAGCCGAAGAGGCGGCTAGAGATTGACATGGTACAACAAGAGGGCTGTATCGCCGCGATGCGAAAAGTTTAGTTTTTGACATAATTTCAGACCACAACTCTCTTAAGAGGAAGAGAGTCTGGGGGCTACGGAAATTGTTGGTCTTAAACTGTACCACACAGCAAAAGGGTTGTGTGAAGGGGAAAGCGAATTAAGTCGCTGAACCGTTTTTTTTAAGCTGGCTTCGGGGGCCACGCCACTCCTTTAGTGGGAGGGGAGGCTAGGGGTTCAAGTCCCGTTTGACACCTCACGAAGGAGGCGAAGTTAGGCTTACCCAAATTTTTCGTTAAGATAATTCGTTTAGCATCCTTCGGCAAATTTTGGGGAGATATGCGTGATTAATGGTTCTCTTCTATAAAGGGCTGGATTCTTTTCTTCGAAATGAACGATGCGAGAATTTTTTTTTTATTTACTAGTATGAATAAAGATTTATTATAAGTTAATCCTTGGGCGTAATCCTTTCAATTTATTAACTTCCTCATTAAGGTTTTTTGGATCTACCTATTAGATTGCTGTTTTGGTGTAATTGAAGTTTTTTTGTTTGAATCTGGTGCATCTAAACCGGATTCGGTACATTGCTTGGAGAGAGATTTTGGGGGGCTCGTTTTTATTTGATTTTTCTGTTTTATTCAATTATGCTAATCCTCCAGGGTGCACACAGATGTTAATGAGCCGCTTTTAATCTGTGGACACAAGTTCGGTTCCCGGGGTGATTCTTTTATATTAGGAATGGTGAATTAGTCATTGGGGGACGAACAGTTGGAGGTTGCAAACATTAAACCAAACCGAAATATTCTTTCCAAATGTCACGTTTCTGCTTGTAATGGTATGACCTGAGCGATAATTAGCTCCTAGCTTTTAATCTTCTACGAGATAATAATAATTATTATTAGTTTATTATTATTATTATTATTATTATTATTATTATTATTATTATTATTATTATTATTATTATTATTATTATTATTATTATTATTATTATTATTCCTGAAGATTTGATAGTTCAAATATTCAAATATCCGAGTATTCAAATGTCTGAATATAATAAAACATATGTTATCGCTGATCAATCGCCATCAAAAATCCTAAAGTAAAAAACAAAAAAAAAAAAAAAAAAATACAAGGTGCATTAGCACAAGCACCTTGACCACTGAACCGCGATCGCTACGCGGTAAAAGATTCGTTTTTAGTCTGGTTGCGTTAGGTTTCTTTCTCTCCGCTTGCAAACTTGTATGTTATATTTCTTCGATTCAAAATGTCTTTCGCATTTCTTTTATGAAGTCGGAAAAGTTTACATTAATAACTTGAGTTGTTCTTAAACCGTTGGTTCACAAGTTTGTTTTTTCTCCACACGAAACTACAAATATTGATTGAATTCTCATACACCCCATTTCTTTCAAAGCAGTCGCCATTACCTTGTCAAAGACATATTTCCGCCACGATTCATATTAACCAAAATAAATTCATTTTTCGGAAGCGGAACTTTCACTTTCCGGATTTCGCAAAATTATGAAATTCAGTTACACTCCGGAATTCAGAATAATTTCGGAACTTGGAAACAATCCGGAATTTAGAAAATTCCGGAATCGAGAAAAACTCAGGATTTCGAAAAAAATAGGATTTTTCCGAATTCCGGAATGTAAACGAAATCAGAAATTTCTAAATTCCGGATTTTTCCGAATTCCGGAATTATTCCAAAATCGAAATTTTCCGAATTCCGGAATTTGTCCGATTTTACTTTCGGGAGTCCGAAAGGTAATAATTCCGGTATTGACTATCCCTAGCTTATACAAACCTTTCAGAACACTAAGCTAGTAGCTGTCTACAAACAAACAAGTAATGCAAAGCATTTTGTATCCTGC
Source organism: Thermobia domestica (assembly GCF_964235325.1). Lineage (NCBI taxonomy): Eukaryota > Metazoa > Arthropoda > Insecta > Zygentoma > Lepismatidae > Thermobia > Thermobia domestica. Next base: position 58,896,124 of record NC_137463.1, read on the forward strand.
AATACGTCATGTATTAAAATCCGACAGCAGTTTCAGTATCTATCCTGAAATTGCATGTATCTAGTTACTGGAAGCTGAGGTATGAAGAATTTTATTGTGTCTTAACTTTTTGTGTCTTATACAACCCTGCAAACCACTGAATATCTAAACGGCTTTCGTTAAATCCAAGTTGTAGTACTCACAGTTACATCCATTTGTGTCTGTATGATCGTGTTACTAAAGCTTACTATATGACAGCGTTTATAATTCTTTCTCTGCTCTCCCGTAAAGTTGTGATACGATCTACTACAGAATAAAGAACCAATTATCAATCCGCTCCGCCTCTGTCAACTCTGGTCGATCTCGTTGACGCGACATATTTGCTTTTTTATACCCCTTTCTTCGTTTACTGAACTAAACAGTAACTATTCTGAAATATATTACTGCGCATGCCTCGTAGATAAATATTTCTGATGCCAATAGTTTCCGTTTTGTCCAAGGAATGTTCTTTTTCTTCTTCCCAGCATGACCCTTTTATTACATTATATGAAGAGCATGTAGGTCTAAATACCTCATGTATTACATAGAATGTAGGTTTAACTCTTCCAGCAAAGAAGAAACATGTGATCATAGTATACAACCCACAGAAGTGATAGCTGGCAATACAGTGGTCGTAATCCCTAACGACACAGAGAGTGATCAGTGCTCTCCCCGCTGGTCTAGTGGCTAGCACGTGCGCCTTTGGTGTATGGTGTCCCGGGTTCGATTCCCGGCGGGAGAGCATCTATGATTTTTAACTGTCCTCGATGTTTCTGTGTTCGTGTCCCTGTCGTTATAAGTTATTAGAAAAAGCAAGTTAAACGAGTGAAGCAAGTAAAATTAGCAGTAAGTAAGTTACTGAAACACGTTCGGTGAGTCAGTTAAAGAAAAAAAAATGGACAAGGAACTGGCTGTTCGCGCCGTCCATGCGAGTTCGAATCTATCTCGGCTTGATTTTTTATCCATTTGAGAGAAAGTATTGTTTCTTTTCGCTACAGGCAGGGGCGGATCCAGGACCGACTTCTGGAGGGGGGGGCTTGTCATACTGTTACTTTTGAGGGCTCCAAACTTTGAGATGGGTTTTATATATATATATATATAAAATGAAAAAGTTCCCTCTTCTGGGAGGGCTATCACCCCGATCTCCCCCCCCTGGATCCGCCCCTGGCTACAGGTAATCACTCTTTTCGTATTTTTCGCTGTCGTTCACAGTTAAAGTAACTGATTACTCTTATTCTTTCTACGAATGATGGATCTTCTCTTTGGCTTCATGTCAAACATGCACACGTAATGAAAAGACGCTGTCGATAATAATAATAATAATAATAATAATAATAATAATAATAATAATAATAATAATAATAATAATAATAATAATAATATGAAATATTACTAGCTAACTCGTGTGTCTATTTCGACAATATAATTTTATATTATTATGTGGAAATAAGTACGGCTGGCTGGCGCCCGCCCCCCTAATTTTTTCGATGCGCCTTCTGGGTCCACGGTGTCCAACGGTTGTCCCATCTCACTATCACCTCCTGTTCTCTCGATATAAGTTATCGACATTTTGCCTAAAGAGGGCTCTGCCGTGGCTCCATGACTACCCATGACAATGACTCTTCGTTCATTTTGCATTGAAATCGCTCATTTTTCTGATTACTATGAGTGCATACTGTCCAACGTTGCTCCCATCATTCAACAGTTTCCCGTTCTCTCGATATAAATTGCTCATATTTGGTTGTAAGGGAGTTATGGCGTTACAATTATTACGTTTGAAGAAGAATTGAGGAAGATATTGCCTTGCCTCAAACAATACCTATTATTTTTATTATTATTATTATTATTTTTATTATTATTATTATTATTATTATTATTATTATTATTATTATTATTATTATTTTTATTATTGTTATTATTATTTTACTTACCACTAATGTTGCCTACCTTTATTTGCAATGCAATGTGTTACTAAAAAGCAAATCAAATCAAGTAACACTCCTCGCCCTTCGCGCCCCCGAACTCGAAATACATGATTTACAGTTCTCTGTGTTAGGGGAAAGCACATTTATTATATTATTCTTTCAAATAACACGTTTCACAAGTTACTTCGCTTTCAATGTGTAATTTCATATCATCACTAACAATCATCTTGTTCCGATACGAAAATAACCCTCTCTTGCAAAAAAAAAAAAAAAAAAAAAAAGCCTGACCGTAGCGAAAGGGCGTGAACATGCTTTATGCGATTAATCGGGTCCAATATTTCAATAAGTCTCTGCACACAAATATTTCAGTAAAAGAGGAAAAGTTATTCAAACTTTCTAAATACCTATTTATGGGCGAAATTTGGTTCCCTTGGAAATTTTTGAGAGTTTGAAGGGCCGTCATTTTGAACATTTTCATCTGATTATTCTGGTTAACGAACTCATCAAGATATTTCAACAATTAATGTTTGTGCCAAGTTTCGTCTCAATCCGCTGAAAATTAGGGTGGTTATGGCATTCACAAATAGCGTTATATATATACAGATAGATAGATAAATAGACACACAGAGGGAGAGAGAAAAAGTGTTTTGCTCCCTTCTCGCACCTGTGGTGCGTCAGAGCTAAACCGGGCCCCTTTGCAAAACGTATTGACCAGCCTGACCTAAACACAAACCTCTTACTTGCTAACGTAGAAACGTGGTCGGGAGGTGTAAGGCATGTAGAAATTGTATTTTTAATAACCATGAGTATGGTCTACTTCCATGTTTTTCTTTTTACTTTTTGCAGCTACATCGGAACGTTCAATTTTTATTCTTTACTAATTGCGAATGGCGTTTACATTCAAAATATGAGGAATTTTGGTGGCATTTGTTCGGATATTCTTCTCTTTTGAAATGAAGAAAAGAATAAAAGGAATACGCAAAGACAAAGTATTATCAGTACTAAACATTACCAATAATAATTGCTACGAAAAACTAAATACGACCTCTTTTACCATCTCTCATGAGTTGTATGTATTATTAACAAAAATTTTCAAAAATGTCCTTGCCGAGGATTCGAACTTGCGTCCTTTGCATTTGTAAGCCAGCACCTTAACCACTACACCAAGATCACGGCATGGTGACCGTTTAGTTGTCGACGTATTTGTTGTATTTGTGTTTTATGTTCCCACTTCGACAATTTTTACTCTTTTTTTGTAAGTTTAACAGCTGTTTCTGGCTTTCTCTTTCGGTGTCGTCCTTTATTTACACAATGCACTATTCGTATTCACAGCTTGTGCCCCTCTGCAATGTCTTATTCAGATTAAGCTTTTCTTTTTGCCCCTCAGTAAACATTTGATTGATTTAATTCTCATACTCTCCACGGATGGAGCGCAGGAATGCCAGACTCGAAAAATAGGTGTACATTTACTTTCCTGACAGATCATACAATGTTTGTATTCTTGATAATTTTTGCGTTATCATGGAAATCAGTGGAATGTATCTGGCACCAGTGTTCCTCAACAGATTCTACATATTTTACGATTTCTACTTCTATAAAGGAATTTCGGCTATGTGTACATGCCACTGCTATTTAATACCATTTCTAATTTTATGACAAATTTAGTGATATAGTCGAGTTGGCTGTACTGGACTGCACTTTTAAATAATAAATACCTCAATAGAGGACATTAACGAACGAGATTTCCAAACAAGGAAATATTGAATATTTTCTAAGTAAACAATTCTTATCGACTCAAAACAAATAAATCTCACATGCACAATAGAATTCTAATCCATTTTCTTTTAACTTGTTTTGTTATTTAACTTGCACATCTATGTGATGGTAGAATCTTTAAAAGATTGCATTATTCCTACTTTCTTGTACTTCTTTTTCGACAGGAATATCTGAACTCACAAGCTCCTTGAACACGAGCTCAATCTCCAGTGAAGTTAATGAATTCGAGTAAGCGCGCATGTTCAGTGAGATATAAGGACCCTTGATCGATCTTCCGCAAATCTGATTGAGGATAGCGACCACAGACTTTGAATCAATGCGAGTCTGAGCTACTATCAGCTTCATTGTGGTTAGTAAGCGTGAGTTCCATTGAATTTGAGCTAGCATTAGCCTCATTGAGATTAGTGAGTGTGAGTTCCATTGAGTTTGAACTAGCGTCAGCCTCATTGAAGTTAGAGAGTGTGAGCTCTATTGAGTTTAAGCTAGCGTCAGCCTCATTGAGATTAAAGAGTGTGAGTTCCATTGAGTTTGAACTAACTCAGCCTCACTGAGATTAGAGAGTATGAGTTCCATTGAATTTGAGCTAGCGTCAGCCTTATTGAGAGTAGTGAGTGTAAGTTCCATTGAGTTTGAACTAGCGTCAGCCTCATTGAAGTTAGAGAGTGTGAGCTCTATTGAGTTTAAGCTAGCGTCAGCCTCATTGAGATTAAAGAGTGTGAGTTCCATTGAGTTTGAACTAACTCAGCCTCACTGAGATTAGAGAGTATGAGTTCCATTGAATTTGAGCTAGCGTCAGCCTTATTGAGAGTAGTGAGTGTGAGTTCCATTGAGTTTGAACTAGCGTCAGCCTTATTGAAGTTAAGAGTGTGAGCTCTATTGAGTTTAAGCTAGCGTCAACCTCATTGAGATTAAAGAGTGTGAGTTCCATTGAGTTTGAACTAACCCAGCCTCACTGAGATTAGAGAGGATGAGCTCCATTGAGTTTGAGCTAGTGTCAGCCTCATTGAGATTAGTGAATGTGAGCTCCATTGAGTCTGAGCTAGCGTAGCCTTATTCAGGTTATGAATGTGAACTCCTTCGAGCCTGAGCTCAAGTAAACCCTTATGGCAACACCGTCAGAATCTAGAATATAAACTTTAGACTTATAGATTCAAGTAGTATTTCGTAACACAAATTAATGATTCGAACTTGATATTTGCAGAAGAACGTTAATAAGAGAACATAACGTTACAGTTGATTCTATTTGAAGCCAAATCACTGATCTACTACAACGACTCCCTACGTAGAGAAAACTTAATATATGAGTTCTTCCCTCAGTTAAACGAGACTCGAGATTTTATATATATGCATATTATGCGTCTTTGGTTCTCTGACTAAGTATATATAGTTAAGTTTACAAACAAGAGCTTCTCCTTGTTGGTTTAGCTGTCTTTGATAAGATTTCACTTACCTTCGTGTTTAGCTAGATTATGGCTCAGTTGTTCTGTGTAACGAGTAGGATAAGGGGAGTCAGAAAAGCTGAAAATTGGTGCTTAATGTTTTGAGATATGGAGAAAGTAGGGTTAAGATTTCCAGCACGAAACCTCTCCTGTCTTGCAAGCATAAAATGAAAAACTTCTCATCATCCACACCGAGATAAGGCTCTATAAAGAAGTTTTCGCACACAGACGTGTATATTACAGTAAGCAACTATTAACATAATAGGGAACAAAGTTTACTCATGAAGATGCTTGGAACCAGATGCAAAAGTAATTGAGCAAACACACTTAGGATTACAGTAGCACAGAAGTCGTTTTACATAATTTTTGCTTAACAAAATGGAAAATCACTATTATGCACACTAAGTGAAGTTAACTCGTAAATTTCACAGTCTTTTTTTGCAATGGGAAAAACTATATTGTTAAAGGGAAGAGTGCAACAACTCATGAAGCTCTGAAGTGAAGCAATAACATATCATTTGCCGATCCTTCGTACTATGACACAGGATAACAATTACTAAGACCTGGAATATTTTAAAGGTGTGTTTCTGTGTACCCGAATAGTCAGTGCACGTGCCTCTAATGTGAGTGGTGCCAGGTACGATTACCAGTGGAAGCACAAAATTATTTGTGTTCGCCGAACAAACATTGGGAAAATACTTGAGTCATTAGGAGGTAGTAGAAAAACTTCGTTTTCTGCCGTTGAGGGCCAACGTGCTGACCATATATCTCACCCACCCCGGACTGCGCGCCACTGAGTTTAATTTCTAGTTTCATTTGGTAAATGACAATTATGAAAAAACACTCTATATAGAAAATAATTATATTGATTAGGAGTAAGAAAGAGAAAAACGTATTTGCTTTGTAGATACTATGGCTCTCATTAGGATCAAAAACTAAGAAAATGTTAGAAAATTTAATAGAATCTAGAGAATGAGAGATGAAAAAGGGAAGAACTATTATCAGATGTAAAATTATCACCGTTGCTTTCTCGGACTTGGAAATGGAAAATGTACCGATTATTTATAGGAAACGGAATGAAAAAAAAAAAACAGATAGATTAGTTGATACCTAGATAGAATAATCATGTGAAGAATCAACAAGAATGGTAGCAGAAGAAAAAGTTTATTTTGGAAAGGAAAAATAGAGAGAGATTTGAAGTAATAATATGCATAATATGATACAATTACACTGTGTGTTTTAATTTTAACGAAGATAACGTAGCACTAGAATCGCAAATGTCCGTCCGTAGGAAAGCACGCAAGAAATGCTTTATGTGATGAAACACATACAGTACTAAAAAGTTTTGAGAAAATATCATCTTCGAAATGTAAGTATGGAGAGGAGTGAAGAAAATTAACTATGAGGAATTGAAATATTTATTTAAAAAATGAAAGAGATTAAAAGTATTTCACATATTTAAAAAGGTGAAAAGAAATGGATAGAACATTTTTGAGAATAAATTCAATTCTAGATATTGTAATGGGACTAATAAATGGAAATAATAATAATAAAAAAAAAAAAAAAAAGTATCGAAGAACGACATTGCCAATTTTTCATGGGCAACCAAACAAAGAGATAAGCGACTCTGATTTTGTTCTTGAGTTCCTTCGTAGCTACATGTCAGCGTACTGACCTTCAGTGCAAGAAACCCGGGATGGTTCCCGATGGGAGCTAATGTGGTTCAGATTCCACATAGCTTGGCTGCTGAAAAAAAAAAAAAAAAGGATAAACTCCAAGTCAACTAATCTAACTTTGCTTTTTAAAAAGTTTTAATCTAGCTTCGTACTGGACAGAATCATCTATTTCCTAAACTCAGTTTCGTTAGACCTGGCAGGAGATTGAGTGGTTCGGATCCCACGTTAAGGTGTAGGTCCACGTCTCATATAGCTTGAATGCTAAACTCAAATCCAATCCTATTTCAATCAGTCTTGTGAGGAAATTTTTGACACACGCACACATTTAGGCCTACATTATTTGCATTAATGCATAAACTGCTTTCAAATTACCGATGCTAAACAATTTTCCTTTCTAATATCTTAAGTTTCATGGAGATTGTAATAGTTCTAATAAATCATATACGAATTATTAGGATGAATATTCAAGAACTTTAAGAGTTAAATATGAAAGATGTGTTATCTTGTACAGAAGCAAGACGCGAGGTCCAACATCCGTTATTTGGACACTACTGAACGTCCGATGCTTGTTACATAATCGTCATCGGATTCTCGTTTTCTTTTTATACTACTCTACGTCCTATGCTCGTTACTTAATCTTTATCCGAGTCTCGTTATTTAGATACTGCTTAACGTCCGATGCTTGTTATTCGATCCTCATCCGATGCCCGTTACTTGGACACTACTCAATGCCCGATGCTCGTTATTCAATCTTCATCCGATTCTCGGTACATGAATACTATTCAACGTTCTATGCTCGTTACTCAATTCTTATCCGATACCACTTATTCGAATACTATTAATCGCTTGATACTCATTACTTGAATTCAATCCGTCCTCCGATACTTATTAATTGGATGCAGTCAATTACCTAATAATTATTATTCGTATATTATCTGCCATTAGAATATGTTGACCAACAATTGGAATGCACAATATCCACAACAATAAATGCCCTGATGCAGTTTACGTGTGCGGTTGAGAATTGTAACTTTGTAGCGTAAGTCAACTCGATTTCTCTTAGATGTAGCAGTAACACAATTTTACATACAAACAACTCAAGAAACTTCCATGAAGGGCTTCTTGTTAGGTTAGGACTTCTTCTCCGCGTCCCCGTTAGGTTTACAGATGAACTTCTTGTTGGGAAAATTCCTCTTAAGATTTGCAGAATAAACTTAATGATAAGTTATGCGAAACACGTTGAAGACGAACAGTTCCATAAAACTAAAGCACTTTCTTTGCGGTAGCGAAAAAGAGTCCTAGCTTATCATAGCTAATAATTGTTCTACATGATTGGGCGAATGATAATGACTCTGTAGGCAATGAAAATTATATAAACGAAATTCAAAAACTTGTCACGTAGGGGCTCTGTCCATCTCTGTGCGTAGTTATTCCGTTAGAAAATCTCTTCTGTTCTTTCTGTCGACTAGTTTTATAACAAGAGCTTCTGTATGGCAGAAGACTGCAACGGTATGATCACAAGCATACGAACGAAGGAAAGGGAGAGAAAGACATCGTTCTCTTGACGACTCTTTGTAAGCCCTCCTTGGCTTATTTCTTATCCCCTCTACTTTCTTTCTTGCTTTTTTTCTTACATCTTTCCCTCTTCTCTCATTTCATCTATATTCTCCCTTCCTCATTTCCTAAGTTCCCTTCTTTCTTTCTTGGCGAAACGAATCTACAACCCAAACGACCACCAAGATAGTCCTAGCAGAATGGGAAGTTTTTACACTTTGATATTAACTGCACACAAGGGACACACATACACCAGTGTTGCTAGAACTGTACGGCAAATCAAAATTTCCCCAATGATTAAAAAAAAAAAAAAATCTCTTTATATATGTCTTCTTTTCAATAGGCATAGATGAATATTGTAGTATCTGTGTTCCCGTGGTGGGTTGGTTATGTACCCTACCTTAAGGGTTCTTACCGTTTTATTCAGGCCCGTGATTGCAAGGGCCTGAATAGCAATAATGTGTCCGAGGGAAGGTAATGGAATACGCCCATAAGCGCGATAGACCGAAACAGATCTCCCATTTATACCTACGTAGTGGTAGGGAAAGTCTATCAGCATCTCCTACAGTGTCAGTACTGGAATCTTCCTTCCTTTCACAGCCGGAAAGCATTCCTCAAGGCAACCTCAAAGTACGAATTCTACGGCATGACCACAGCCTGGAAAAGCCCAACCTATTTCTGGGAAATATTGGAAGCCAGGGGGCTACAATCCCATTCCTCCCTACCTCAATTTAATATAGGGTGACCAGACGTACTGATTTTCGCAGTACAGTACTGTTTTTCAAAGAGTTGTCCTGCGTGTTACAAAGACCCCTAGAAAATCGAGAAATTTCCTTTTTTAAAATGTCCTGCAAAATGTCCTGATTTAACTTATTTGCAATACTTTAATGTTTAATTCTTTATTCACAACATTTCGAATCACAAACATTCTTTTTTTTCTGAATCGAATTTTAAGAAATGTGTGTGTTCATTTTATTCAACTTGCATGCAGTATATTGAGCAGTGGTCCACATCTTTCCCAGACATTAACATTTTGAATTGAACACTTAACTCAATAATTGAATGGGACAGTGTCTAGAGCAGTCTGAAGTGCATTAATAAATTGTCAGGAAAATAAACAAACTATTCCTACCTGTTTGATGAAATTACAAATGTAAAGAAATATGCTTCTTCTGCAACACTGCTCAAATGAGGGTTGATTTAACATGAATTATCCAAGCATTTTGAAGAAAAACCCATTCTATATTCCCAAGTATATGATAATGCGGAGTTCAGTACGTGCCTTCCTGCCACAAATGCTCCGACTGAAAGAATACCCTGTATAATAAGTAATTTGTGGACTGATGAAAAATCTCAGTTAAAAACTGAAACTCTTAAACATCTAATAATAACCGAATGTAACTATATTTCTACTTGTAGTGTAGTAAATTCCATGACATGCAACAACAACAACTTACTTCACGTTGTATATTCAAAGAAAAAAAAAAATGTCACCACGCACTGCACTGATGTTTAGTTGGTATGTCACATATTAATGAAAGTAATTTGTTAACATTTTTGGAAAAAGTTCGGAAGGTAATGGATAAATAATTGTTAAGACGAAGCACATTATTATGTTTAATTAAAAATTTTATGCTTCAACATAATTTTCTTTTTCATTAAAGTGACTCTATCAAATTATTTTAATTCGTTTCACCAGTCTTGTATTTGTCTTTCATGAAAGTATTTGAAGGTTATGTTGAATTCCTTCAATATTTGTGTTGAGTCTTTTTTTTTTTTTTAAATGAATAATTAGGTTAAAGTTAAATGAAATGACGTGTGTATTGCCGACACAGTAGGCTATCATTCACTATTATACTTGTGTTCTACTTTTCGTTTGTCAGAATCTGGTCATCCTAATTTAGTACCACATACACGACCGGGCCCAATGGCATATACAGACCGCACATTTGGAAGTGGGACAAACCTCTCCTCCTCAGGAGGCACAGGTGAACAATCAGCATACTTTATACCCGTGAAGTCCCCGAACTCAGTCTATTCTGGCTTAAGTTTTCCATTTTTTTTTTCCCTTCTGGAGATTTAAACATATGCTGGAGTTAGAAGTCTGCACGGGCTCGGGCCTAAAAAGTATATATCACTTCGGGCCCGGGCCGTGAATTTTTAAATATAGAACCATATTTCTCGGGCCTTTTCGGGCCTAACTTTGTAAATATACTGTACAACGATATTTATTGCACCGTTCTTTCTGGAGAACTTTTAAAGCACAACTGCAATATTAAACCTCTAATTGCTGTAAATAAAAATACAATTTTGTGTTAATTAACTTTCTGTCATTCGGGCTTATTTCGGGCTCATTTGATTATCACACGAGCTCGGGCCGGGTTCGGCACTAAATGCTAAAACATATTTCGGACTCGGGTCGGGCCTCACATTGTAAATTTACGGGCCGGGCCGGGTCCGGACTAAAAATTCCGGCCCGTGCAAACCTCTAGCTGCAGTAGTTGCTCACCCAGATATATTTGTTGGAAGTGATCCAAAGTTTTTTCTTTGGGGGAGGGATCTAATACTGCAAGATACTACGTCTAAGTAGTATTAAACAGATGTTATTAAAAAAGACGATAAGTAATAGAAACAATAAAGAGTTAGATTGTATACAGATGAATAGTAAAATCCAATCTTTAAACTATATAAATCATTGCTATGCTTAACAAGTACAGTTTTATATAAGAAAGTGTATTAAAATTTTCAGTACTAATTGATGAAAATGTCTTTTAATTAAATATATGTCAAAGCACAGGGGCGGATCCAGGACGGACTTCTAGGGGGAGGGGTTGTAATACTTATACTTAGAGCTACTTTTAAGAGCTCCAAACTCTGGAATGGGTTTTATTTATATATAAAATTAAGAAATGTTTCCTCTTCTGGGGGGGGGCAATTGCCCCGATCACCCCTCCCCTGATCCGCCACTATCAAAGCACTTCATTTTTTTTTAAAATACAAGTATGGCAATTAGCATAGCATACGATGTAACATGGAAGTTTTTGCCTTTTGAGATGAAAATTTTACAAACACCTGAGGTTGGCATCACTGACAGAGAGACAGAGAAATCAATTCTCATTGTATTATTTCGTTTGCTGCTGGTAGTAGTGGTAGTAAACCATGATATCGATTGTAAAATGAAATTAAAACCATTGGCTCTCTTAAAGGATTATCAAGTTAACTCCTTCTCAAACTAGTTAGAAACAAGTAAGCTAAATAACAAAATAAAAAACAAAAAGCCCTTTGTTTATACTTGCTAACCATGATTTCTACGGGTCACTTCACCAGGCAGAATACACAGCTAATCAACCAATCACTGTACTACAATACATTAAAAAAAAAAATCACTGTCGCACGTATGGTGTCTTTGTTATTTACTGATTACAAGGTAAAAATAGACAAACGAAGAACAAAAAAACTGAAGTAATTAAGCAAATGACATTTACATTGTCATGTTTATTGATTTTAGCTTTTTTTTTTTTTTTTTTTTTTTGTTCCTTTTCTATACGCTACAACGCTTTTACATGATTATATTCTTAATCAACTTTTGTAAGATGAATTGAGATTCAACTAACAATGCTACGGATTCTTCTTTTTTTTTTTAAAAAAAAAAAAATATCTTTCAATCCGTAATTCGATATTCTTCCATTATATTTTATGACTAGCTGAAATGCCCACACTCCGCATGAATCACATAAAATATCTATATAAACAAACTGAACAACGAAAAAAAAAAAAACTCTTACTTTACTAATGAATTTGACACTAATATCGGTCATTTTGGTTTATTTTTACATATCTTGGTACCCCCTCACACCGGTGACCCCTGGCGCGCGTACAATGGTAGCTGAATTTGAAAGTAATCGCTAATGAAAGTGTCACCATTGATCTCAGCGACCACGAAAACTATGGATTTGATACTAATATCGGTCATTTTGGATTATTTTTACATGTCTCGGTATCCCACCTCCCTCAGTGAGCCCCGGCCCGCAGCCAAATGGAGTAAATGTGGTGGTAGTTAATGCGATTGGAGTTTCACCATTGATCTCAGCGACCACGAAAACTGTGAATTTGACACTAATATCGGTTATTTTCTACTACTTTTACATGCTCCCCAACTCCCGAGATCCTCCTGGTTCGAATTTTGAAAAGCAAAACGCTTCGTCTTGGTCTAGGGCCTGGACCAAGGTACCAGTGACGAAAATTTGGTAACTCTCGGTCCACTCGTCTACTCCCCAGGCCGCACACAGACACACAAACAAACACTTTATATTATATTGTATTAAATTACAAATTGAATCTTAAAAACAAATTTCGATTTCAACGATTTGATTGGTTTTTCAGTTGAGTAATTGTTTATGTATAAGATTAACATAATTATTACATTATCTATATCAATGACGGCCAATTTATGATACACTAGGGGCCAAGACCAAATAAAAATCGTAATTGGGCATTAATTTTCTTCTCCACTTTTCTTGAGGCGACGGTGTACTGAATATACGTAAGTCATCCATTTTCTCTTGCTTCTTGTTTCATGTTTCTCAACCTATTTCATATCACGACCCCGTTTTTATCACATCCTCTTGTCAGCGACTCCAGAAGTAATTTCTGGTTTGTAATAAGATTTTTTTAAATTTCTATTTGTAAGCCATAAAATATGGCTTTCAGTTGTATATCTCTGTAGCCTTCATTTTGAATTGCATTTCAATATACAGTGCCTGTACTTGTTGTGCCTGTATTTTTCTTATATTTCAATATGTACCTTCACCAATTTCATTCTTCCTTTGTTTCAATTATCCTCGTTTGTATTTTTTAAACGTTTTTTGCAGAGCTCTGTGTCTTGTACTTCGTCACGAAAATTTTGTCTCGGCTGGTTTCATGGTCGATCTATGTCAAGCATAATATATGCCAAATGTCAAGCACGGGTGTATGTTTATCGATAAACGTTTTACTTTTTTTTTTTTTTAATATAAAGGGTGGTCCAACTACAATGCACGATGTTAATTATGTGTCACACCGTAACGCTAAGGTTTTTGCCCAACTTAATTTGACATTTCTTTGTTTCAGGGTTTGGCAAATTCAACCATGGAGAGGTACACAATTGAGCAACGCGTGAAGATTATTGAAGCCTTTTACGAAAATGGACGTTCAAATCAAAATGCATTTCATGCACTTCGTGATGTTTTTGGTCCAGGGGTGTGCAACTTGGAACAGTTGGCGGACCAATCACAGAGCACTAAATGGTGTCGCGGGCCTCATTGTAGGTATATCACTTTTACGACAATTGAATAGTATAGTATTAAATGATGGAACATGTTCATGGTAATTTACATCACAATAACACAAAACAACTGTTATACTGGTAACCAAAATATTTACTCACTAAAGAGGAGCAGAATAATGTATTTAGAACTTTGTCGGTAAATCTAGCAATCCTTATACCGAGGGAAATTTCCCCCAAGTACCTACGCTTGCCAAGTGCTTGTCTTTAGGGCTTTACCACATTTTGCACTGTGTGATCGATGGAAAATTTCCAGTTCACTCTTAACAGGTTTTGTAAAATATATATAATAATTATTGTTTTCAATAACTGACCAGCGGGCCTGAAGACAGGGTTAGGCAGGCCGGCTGTTGACCACGGCTGATGTAGACCTTGGTGCAAGCTGTCTAACAGCGTAGTGTCTCCTAAAATGGTCCCAAAATTAGGTCCCGCACCTCCTAAGGCCAATCATGGCCTACAGTAGCCTCGCACAAGCTCGACACAGCACCTTTCACAACTAATTTAAACAATGTTACAAGACAGGATGTTATTTCTTACTATGGATATAAGTGTATGTCAGATTTTGTCTGATCAGAAATTGCATTATCACTATTTTACATTAAGAAAATGTCTATTTCTATATAAGACGCCTTGTCACCTCACATTGATAAAATCACATGTAACATTTACACAGCTGTTCTTTCTGCTTTTCATAACCGACTTCGTTAATATATCCCTTTGGTCTGTCTATGTCCAAATTTCTGTCAAGTCTTAGCAACCTCTTGCTTTATTTATAGCTATGTTCATAGGTTATACCCTCCAGTAGCTGTCAGAAAAATGTTTCACGCTTGTTATAACTACTGTGTTCAATAACATAACACCCTTTCCTATTTAATTTCCCTAACTCCTCTTTCTTTTTCTACTGAGTCCAGGATTTTCTAATGTTGCCATATTCTATATTTTTCTTATATTCTCTTTGATATATTTCTTCAGTTACCATTATGGAAGATGAGTATGATTGACTTGTGTTCTATGTTCTATTTAAACAAAAAGTCCGTCACTATGACTATTGTCAAGCATCTTTTTAATAATCACAAAAGTAATAAATACTTGTATTTTTTTGTTTTGTTCTAAAACAGAAACAAAAGGTAAATTTAAATATATTTAAGAAGTCAAGTTATTTTGAATTCACCGCCCATTTACAGCATTGAGGTAATCCACAATTCAACATGCAAATCAGACAGAATATTCCGATCGAGAATTGAACCCGGCTCACCATGTGAAAAGCGATATTACATATTACAAAGCCATGAGGAACTTATATTTAAATAAATAAATATATCGAAAGGTAACTGTCCATATTTCAGTAACTGAAAATTGTACAGCCCTCCTCACTGATCTAATGGTTAGCGTGCGCACGCCTTTATGCGTGGAATTGTGGATTCGATTCCCGGTGCAAAAGCCTTGAAAATTTCGAACTACACCTTAAACTGTTGGCCTATGTATCATATAGCCTCGGTGCTGAAAGGAACATTCCACTCCACCCCAACCTATAACAACAAAAAATGATTAACCCTGCCGGGAATCGAACGCGGGAGGACGAAAACAAATGCACTTCAGCTGAAATATTTAGCGGAATGAAACCACTAACAACTTACAAAGGATCCATAAGAATAAAATTTAAACATTTAGAGGCAACACTGTTGCACATTCATGACACAGTAGTTTCCACTAGCGTTTCAGCTCACTTGGACAGAAGCTGTTCTTCCATACATTTTTTTTCGTTCTCTTCCATTTTTAGGAAGGGCGAATATATATATATAATCATATTAATAATATTCAACGAGTATGCATCGAACAATACAGACATACTGAATGGACAGCAACGAGAAAAGGGGGTTGGTGAGGGGAACAGGAGAGAGAGAGAGTTGATTTCAATGGATGAGACGAAGCGAATCTTTTATGAAAGAGAATTCTACCTCTCTCTCTCTCTCTTTCGATCCGGTGCTCTCCGAAACAAGCGAACGCCATTGTGTTGGCATATTGCTCGCGAACAAAGGAAACTTAACAGTGGAAGGTCTATTCTTCAGAATTGGCCTTCGGCAGAAGCTATTAGTAGTTACCAAACTGTGTGTTACCATTAGCTACAGGCTATTATGGAAAGAAGCTGCCCGAATTACAGGCTGCGCGCAAGAAATCTGATCTGATCTGATCACCTTTTTGTGCTCTGTGCTTCTTAAAAAAAAGTCGACGACACGAAAAGATACGGAAACAAACTTGCAAGCCTTTGCATTTAGAAAATTAATGTTTAAAAAAAGACAATAGGCCACAGTATACAAAAAATAATGATGGGCATTTCAATAGTTGGATAACAATATCAATATTGCTATATCAAAGTTGCAGCTGCCCATTTTGTACGAAACAAAAAAATGTGGAAATTTCATGCATCTGTCAGTTCAAATTTCAATAGGGTTATGGGATAATAAAGATGTACATATTTGGTTAATACAAAGCATGTATGTTTTTCTTTTGTTCAGGTTTCAATAGCTTGTTACACACGCTGTACGCACGCCAGATAGCCCTTGAAATCTGGTATTTTCCCACAAGACACTAAAGCTGATCATCACAGATATTACCATTCATGAACGAGTGAGTGAATACGAATGAAAATGAGAAATTTAGTTTGGGGAAATTGAGTTTTATGCCATGTAGTAGCGTTTCTCAAACTGTGATCTACGAGGACTACGAGCACTGCTTTTGTGGTTCTTCTAGATTGAATGTTAGTGCAAAATGATAATAAATAATCTAACTAACTCTATGGTCTGTGAATCGCGAAGGTTCAACGCTGTATTCAGAAAAGTCGTCCACAGACTTCTGTCCTTAGAGAACTGGATCCAGTTTCTAACTTTACTTTGAATTCCTATTTCCGCGAGATCCACCTTAATATTGTATTTTCATCTGTATCTAGATCTTCCTAACAGCCCTTTTCCGGTTGGGTTTCGTGTAAAAATTTTAAAAGCGTTTCCTACTTTCTTCCATTCTGGTTACATGACCTGCTCTGCTGCCCACCTGAGCCTCCAAGACTTAATGGCCCTAACAATATTAGGTAAACGGTATAAATTATGTACAGGCACGTATGAAGGAATTTATTTCCAGGGAGAGGAGAACAAATTCAATAATAAGGATAAATTATATTAAAATTCTTAAAAGTCACCCTAAAATTAGCCTAAACTTATTGAAAAGTTGGGATTTTGGAGAGGTCTGGACTTCCTGAATCCACTCACTCCTTGCGTACATCCCTGATTATGCAGTTCCTCGTTACAAAGTTTCCGCCATTCCCCATTCTCCTTTCTCTTGGGTCCGAATTACTCTGATTCGTCATGGAATGGAGTTCATGGAGATCGTAAATGACAGCAACGACAATACCAAGTTTAAGTGGAACATCATTCCGCGTGTAGTGTATCCGTGAGAGAGAAAGAATAAAGATGGAAATCTACGCTGAATGTCGTATCTTCCAAACGGACTACAGATGTTCAATTTTGTTCATAAGTACGGTGATTGGGTGACCAGGGGAGATATTCAACTTCATGCTGATGTTACTTAAACTGCGCGGCAACAACTGCATTTGTGTAAATGGGCTCGTTATGATCCTGAAACATGACGTCTTTGCAGGAAACAACAACATCTAGACCATAGGATCTACATGGTCCCCTAAATGGCGACGTAATCACAGACAGTGACGCGACCGGTAAGCGTCAGCACAAGGCCCATAATATCAAAAAGCCACCGCTGTGTGTGAAGGATGGACAGAGACATTGTGGATCATACATTTCTTTGGGTGTTCACTACACATAAATAGGCTCGTGGTTTGAAAGATGAACGATGACTCGTCCGAACGTATCACATATTTTCGGCCATCATCGGTCCATACTGCATGTTTATGGCATCATTGGCATCGTCCCATCTCGGCAGTTTCACCCGTACAATCTAACCCAGTATGTCCATATCATGTACTCGCAGCGAACCGTGATTGTTAACACAGGGTATGGAGGCGCTGCTTCGGTTCCTCTGTGACATACACAGCAGTCACATGACGACTCTGAGATTCAATCCGCTTTAATGGTCAGCACTGAGGGTGCACTTCCGACCATTGTCTTCGTCGATGTGGATTTGCCGAGAATTTTGTTAGGCCATCATCACCTTAGACACATTTCATCGTGGCAGATCCAATACACTTGCCACTTTCGACACTGACACATAACCGAGCGCTAAGAATTGGTCCTGTTTAGAAATCGGAGATATTGCCCATGTAACACTAGCATCGTCTGCTCGATTCGCTGCATACTCATTCTATTGCTCCGCACAGAATATGGAGTTGACCTAACACCATCATCAAGCGTCCAGTGCGGCGGTCGCCGGCTGACCGCTACCAATCTAGACATCTAACAGTTCCAACTCCATATGTTTCCATCAAATTGATCACTCTCTATATAAAGTAAGAAAGCACACCTGAATCAAATTAAATGTGAAATATTTTCTGGTCTTTGCTTTCTTTATCTTGCAACTGCAATGTATTGCTGCAAGTTCTGTGTCAGGGGTTATCATTCTTCCCTATTTGTTCCGAAATATACAGTATATAATCTTGCTTTTCCTTTTACTTAGAACCAGAAACATTCTTAACTTTTTCTAATTAACGAGTTCTATCATAAGACCCACGCACATGCAATAAATAAACACTCAAATGCTCATCCCTTCCTGAAAATGTGCGTCTCAAGAAAATGAAAAAAAAAAAAAAAAACGAACATGACTTTAGAAAACTGGCATAATATCTCCCCGTTGACTCGTTTACTAGCAATTTGCGTGACTTCAGGTGAAAAGGGTTTCACCAACCGGCATGAACCAACGATCGAGAGCTTTTCTCTCTCTCTCTCTCTCTTTTTTTTTTTTTTTTTTTTTTTTTTTTTTTTTTTTTTAACAGGGACAGAACGATGAAATTTATGACTAAGTTTAAATCATCAATATTTGGTCGTCTTTATGACTCTTAAAAAACGGGAAAGAAGTCATAAAGAACGGAGTTGCAATTTAACTTAGTATGAGACCAAAATACTCCAAGTGCTCCTGTCATATTCTGTCTGAACTTAAGAACACACAAATCATAATGTACAGGCTATAAAGAAATGATCAACTAAGTTCAGTATAACAGCGTTGACCTCCTTATTTTTTTAGGAAGTAGCATGTACTCAGATTTGTAAGTTCATTTGGTAATTAAAACCAATTTTTCTTTCTTTATGTAAATTAGGATTCTATCTTCAAGTGCAAACGAGTGCAAACAATAGATTGTTGAACTTAGAATAAAAAACTTTTAGTTTTGTTTTGAGAGATCTATTATTGTTATTATTACACCCTATTAATTTAAAACTCGCCTCATGATTATTAATACTAACGGAAGAACTGAGGAACACGAGTTCTCTCGTGGCTCTATGTTTAGGCTACACGTCTTTGCTGCGAGAGACCTGCGTTCCATTTTCCAGAGGGAGCTCATATGGTTTGAACCCCACGTTAAGTTGTAGGTTCCGTCTTATATAGCACCGATGCTGAAAGAGACGATAAACTTCTAATCAACCTATCAATACACTCCTCAAATGTTACATTTCATGTTTCTTTGAATTATCTTGCACTAGTTATCCCCTTTGGGATAAAATACAGTTCTACAACTCATATTCCCAAAATTCCCTTATGAGCCATGTCTATGGATCTGAGATCACGAGGCGGGAAGTCCGCTTCATACGAGTGTTATATTCCCTTTCGTTCAATTCAAGGATTAAAGATCTTCAAACTATTCCGTTACCGAGTCATGTGATTCAAGCTACTCCGTTATCCAGTGATGTGATTCAAGTTACTCTGTTAATGAGATACATAATTCAAGCTACTCTATTATTGAGTCACAGGCCCGAAACCAGCCACAGAGGATACCTAGCACAACGTGTTTTTTTCTTTCTTTACTATATAGAAAATAATGTACTCCTGCCGAATTGAACACTGTAATCAGTAGCGTACGCAGGAATTTATTTTTTTTTTTGGGGGGGGGTAAACCCAATATAAGAATATTTTATATTAAAATTCCTAAAATTGCCCGTAAAATTAGATTAAATTTACACAAAAGTCGAAATTTCGGGGGGATGGGGTTCGGACCCCCAGGACTCACTCACTGCGTACGTCCCTGACTGTAATCCATATTCAATTTCCAGATCCATTTACTTTGTCCTAATATTCCTAATCTACCTATACATGCCTTATCTTTTAAACATTAATTAAACAAGGAAATTTAATCGAATAATTGTCAATTTAAAAACTATTCTTCTTACTAAATCATGAAATATCATCGTCATGTCAAAATTAACAGCTACTTACAGATTATATCCAAGGTCTTACTTCAAGTCAAACCACAGTACTTACCTAGAAGGAAAAGAAAGAAAAAAAACAATTAATAATATTGCATACAGAATCAAAATATATAAATATCGAGTTATTTGAAATAAGATATCACTTTTAAAAGCATTTGTACTGAAATTACGTTTCTAGTTGTGTTTTGTCATTCATAACCTAGTTTTGGATAAGGACGCTAAACACAAAAACCTCAAACTCGACTTTGTTATATATCAATGAACACTTAATTTATTTAAGCCAACAAAGACAAAGAAAGACTAGAGAAAAGACACTGACATTGAGAAAGAGTAGTCAGTCACGTTTCTCGTTTGTAGGATGTAACAGATACATCGTCTTCATAGACTAAAAGAAACTAAAAGAACTATTTTCACTCGGTTGCATAGCATTCATTCTTGGAAAATTTGGCAGAATTAACATAATTAACATGAGCTATGGATGTACCGTGGGTATGTCATGGATATCCCATTGATCGTACTTAAAGTATGAGGCAGTTACGGGGTTTCATTTCCTTTATTATCTCCTGGACAGATCATGGATATCTAGGGGCACAAGTTTCTCGCACTAAGAATTTGAAAATTTCGCGTTTTGTTTTTCATATTTCGCGTTTTTGTCGCATTTTCCAAATACCGTTTCTCATTTTGTAGCTCTTGTGGGAAAGACATTTTTACAATTGTTCCTTTTGTGTCCTATATATTTATCAAACTGAAGGAAAATCCTCATCCAGCTGCAATGCTGATAGCTAACGTGTAACATGTTCTCTCTAGTTGTGTCCGAATCACCCAAAATGCACCGTTCATGCCACGTTCTACCCTTCTGTCAGCGGAAAACTTGCGTTTTTGAATTAATGAAAACGTTTTTTTTATTATTATTTAAATTTCGCGTTATTTCGCGTATTGTTAGAAATTTCAGGCAAAACTGCCAATTTCGCGTTTTATTGCACAACGAAAACAAATGAAAATACACATACAGTATAATATCATAAAAAGTCCCGAAACTGAAAATTACTTAACTCTGACGTATTTCGTTTTATCGGCCATTTCGAAAAACTCGTGCCTCTATGGGTATCCAATGGAGTATTTGAAGTATAAGAATTTACTGGATGTGATTTTTTTATTATCCCTTACCTATATAATGTAATTTTCTCAACTGTCATTTTAACCCTTTGCTTCCTAAAGAATGAATTTATAAAGAGAAAGAAAACAAACTCTGAACGTCAATTGGCTATACAGTTTCAGCGCGAATGAAAATCCTGAAAATAATTTAAACTCCTGTCCCTAGATGCCTTTCAAACTTCATACCAACAGATGGTTTCCTTCTAAATCCAGTAGGCTGCATGGAGCAAAGAGTTAAAACTGTGGTTTCACACTGAGACCACTGGGCCGGAAAGGGTTAAAAAAAAAAAAAAAAAGAATCATTGTATCTTTCCCAAATCCAAATTCATCACTAAAATGGTTGATTTGCACCTTAACTGTAACAAACTAATCATGAACATTTATTGTTTTCAATACGATTGTTTCAACAACATGTAAGCCATTACAGTCCTCTGAATCCTACTAACGTAGAGGTATCGACCCAAATAACGACCTTGATTTTGAAGAAAGAAAAAAAAGTGCTTATTAAATTTTATTTCAAACAAGTGAAGTTCAATTTGCTGCGTCACGAGGAGTTTTATTCTTTTTTAAATGACGTAAGCTAACGTAGTAATATGTCAACAAGACTCACGGAACGTATATATTTTCTAATTAATGTGGTTCTAAATTCTTTTAATGATTAACTGTTGTAAAGCCTAACTGCAAGTAACATATTAGTGGAGACGTGTTCTACAAGATTTTTCCACTAGCACCTAATATATTACGCTGGTGCATGACCTCACGTGTTACCAAGTGGACCATAATATTTCCAACGAACGAGATCTATGACCATGTTACACGAGTGCGAAGTCCTTGTTAAGCAAGCCAAGGGACCATTATATACAGATATATATGATCATTGGAATAAAAAGACTTTGCTGCCGCTGATATTGGAGACTGGCCAGCAACAATCTTTGAGACATTTCTCATTCTCTCTCTTTCAGTCTAAAATATAGTTAGTTTTGTCCTAATTTCAGAGTTGAATGGAGTCAGAAATTGTCGAGTTTTATGGGACGATTTCCAAGCAAGAGAAAGTGTTGTTGAACATGGAAGAAGAGTTTGATTGGCTCTAGCTACACTTCAAAACGGGTCATATCCCGAATTGGCCAATGAATAACGTATGAATGTATTTTTACAATTGGAGAAAAGCAGAGAGAAACATTTAGGCTATGGCTATACGAGGATGCCTTATCCCCCGCAGCGAACGCGGCCTAGGTAATTTTACTTTCGGTAATTTTACTTTCGCCAGAGTTATAAATCATACTGTGAGCCAGTCAGGGATTCCAGGTCTTTTTTTTTGCCAGGTCCAGATCTATAATAGCAGACTTCCAATACTCTGCACATACTGTTCTTCGAAGCAACTGTTTCTTGCTAAAATCCCCTTGCCTGGCAACACGTCTTTCCTTTTTTTCTTCCCCTTCCTTTAGACATCTTTTAAACAACATGCGGTCTATTGTTCCGAAACGCACCAAATACGCTAGAGCCGACGTATTCTGCGCGTTTCTTATTGCTTTCGTGTTTGTAGCACATTGTGATTAGCAATCCACATTTAAATACATTGTCAGCGTATTCCAAGTATACGCATGAGGCATGAAAACGCGTTGCGAACGCATCGATGTGCCGTGCCCTCAAGTAAAGGAGGGGAGGAGCATGTGTAAGAAAAATCTAATAAACTGCTGTTGCTAATCTATATACATAATCAAGGATCCATGAGAATTATGCCTGCGAAACCATCAACTACACCATCGATATTCTTGCTTGCCTGCCACTACTGTTTGCTCCTTCCCCTCTCAGTGTGATTTACTGACAAAGTAAGCATCAAATTGTATCACGGAATACTCAACTGCAAAATTACAGCTCTAAACAAGGGAAATTAAAAAAAATGCATTAAAACAATTTTACACCATTAAACTATATTGTTATTGAAAATATGATACACTATATTCTTTACTCGTGCGCACATCAAGTTATGTTAGATGCATTTTTATGTGTGTATTTATCAATGACCCCCAATTGTATTCTGCCTGCAAGACTTTTTTTTTTCTTTTCTATACAAGAATGAAAGATTGTGAATTGTACGGCCCCAGCACTCATCGTACGTGAAATGTAATGCAGTATAGACCTATAACCAACAGTAAAAACGACTACCAACATATTTATTCAGGAAAATAGTTCTTAAACTAATTAAAGTAATTAATGTTTGTCTTCATCAATTTAATTAAAAAGAAGTCCTTATTCTTATTTTCATGCCATAATAATATTTTTCTTCTTTTCGTTTTCTAAACTCTACTGTCTCTTCATTTAATTTCTGCCTGCTAGAAATTTTATTTCACTTTATACCTCACCGTACTCAGCCACGAATTCGAAAGTGAAAAACAAAAGCTCATCGCAATAAACGTGATCTTTTACTCCTGCCCTCTAGTGACAACCAAGTACACTACTGTACTAAATGTCTATATCCGCCATCTTGGTCGGAAAAGTTCATTAGTTAAGCGATTAATCGGAACTGTCTCTCAAGAAGATTGGCCGGATTGAGTCTCCGAGAAGAACAAGGGTGGAAATGAAAGCAAAGAAACGGTAGTGAAGGGGAAGGAAGGATTGAGAAAATGAAGAAAAGAAGCAACGAGGGAGACAGATTTCGTAGAAGTTACAGAAAATGTAGAAGAAATCCTTTTGATTTTTCCCTTTTCTTCGTCCTATCTACGAGATTTCTTAGCTGCAAATCAAGAATAATACTAGAAGATGAAAACTACTTTTGGCATGACTGTTTTAAACAAATCAAATGGATCAATGTAAACGAATTCATATAATTTGCACCATGATGATAATAATTTAAAATATTTAACTCAAATATTAGGAACTAAAAAATTGTAATAGTTTTCTTTCTGAAATTACGTAAAAAATATATATATACTTAGGCAAAGAGTGTTCGCTCTATAAGCCTAAGAGCTGGATGGACGTAAGGCTTTAATATAGGGTTGCCATATTTTAAATTTAGAAAAGCGGGGGATTCTAAACCGTTAAGTACACATTAAGATATCTGTAATTCTAAGGATATGTGTAAGGCGTTTTTTTTTTTTTTTTTTTAAGCGATATATGACAGGTATTGGTCATGCTGTTTTCTCTCTAAAAAACACAAAATAATTTCTAAATTTTTATCATAAGAAAGGTAAAACTTTAGGAGTCTTGGTCCATCTC
This sequence comes from Thermobia domestica, assembly GCF_964235325.1. Taxonomy (NCBI): domain Eukaryota; kingdom Metazoa; phylum Arthropoda; class Insecta; order Zygentoma; family Lepismatidae; genus Thermobia; species Thermobia domestica. Next base: position 58,920,589 of record NC_137463.1, read on the forward strand.
TTATAAAATTTGTAATCATTTTGAAAGATTGCTACTTGAAATCGTCCTAACGTACAAAATTACCACAGCTTCACAATATATGAAATACATCATGAATATTTTAAAAGAAAAAAATATTAAAAATGAATCTAATCTAAACAAAATGCTGAAGATACCGTAATTCAATTTGAAATCATTTCTGAATATAAAGACTAGGTAAACCCATAGCTCACAGTCTGAGCTTGAGCGCGAGTACCAAATTTAACTCAATCGCGATTGAGATTGACACAGAGATGTAGCAAAACGGTTTATGCTGAATATAACACTTTATCAACAAAGTCGTCTTAGATTTTTCTCCAATCCAATAAAGCGGGTGGTTTTTCGTGATTAAGAGATGATTAAGCGGGGGACGAATATAGGACCTGAAAATCGGGTGGTACCCGCTAAAATCGGGCAATATGGCAACCCTATTCTGCACATATATCAAGTAATGCACTCAACACTACCTTCCAATCGTCTTTACCCCCAGGTTCCCAGAAATTAAGTGAATCCTTGATATGCATTGGAACCAGGGTAAAACAAGAAAAATATATCTTTCCCCTGCCTTACCCACTCTTCTCCCTCGTTCATGCCATTGGTATTTAACAACGAATAAATAAAAATATATTTTCTGGTGATATTTGTGATTTTAGAAAAAAAATCCCACGTTTAACAACTAACGAGAACATCAGACATCTAAGATGGGCCTGAGCATTTCGATCTCACGAGAAATATGCGCTAGTTGCATACAACTTTTAATAGATATAGTAAAGGCTTAGGTTGGAGCCCTGTGAAACGCCTGACAATGCAAAATACTCGTCTGATTTAAATCCTAGACAATTGTATGCTTATGTTCACTTAGATATAATAAAAAGAATTTGATGAAAGCTGAAGAAAAATTATAACGATTTAATTTGTTTAACAGTATTTTATGACTTACTTTGTCAAAGGCCTTCTCAATGTCAATATACATAACATCAATTTGCCATCCTTCATCTAATGAATTAGCTATAAAGTTGGTCACTTTTACTAGATTAGTTATTGTTAATTTACGAGAAACAGTTGATATGTGCTGCTCCGGGCCATGGTCAATGTTGACTCATGCATAAATGTGGCTCTGGCATTATTTGAGAAAGATGGTATAGTCTCTGCTATAATATTTCGTTCAGATAACGCCCTTGTAGTTTCTCATCAAACTGGACATTAATCTATTCCAAAGTTCTGTGTTACATGGACAAGGATATGGTTTCCTTCTTTGTCTTATAGCTGTCAAAATTTATCGTTTCTTGTTTAATACCCACGTATACAAAACCATATAAAAAAAGAATCCTATTATGTTATTTATTATTTCACACTGTTTCCTGGTAAACTTAACAAATTTAGTATTCGGTAATGGTTTTAGCACTACCATAACTCTTAGAACATATATAAAAAAAATGTCCTGGAACTCTATACTATATAATTCCAATTGATAACTTCCATATACAAAAAAAAAAAAAAAAAAAATCTTTCAAATACATTTTCCAAATGAAATCACAAACAAGCATTTCTTCGCAAAACTAATAATCAGATTTTTCTATATGTATCATATTCAAGCCTCTTTCAAATTCTATAATCGGATTCACGGATATACATATATATATCCTTTTTTTTTTCCTGTTCTGAGAGCTAAAAAGGTGGCGAATAATTTTAAAAAAATACGAAAGAAAAATCAATAGTATGATGACGTAGGAATTATGTAATTGATTCTCTCTCTTTTTTTTCTTTTTTTACTCTCGCCTCTCCCTCCCTCCAAAAAATATTCGTCCATCTATATACGAGTTTGTTCTTTCTCCTGTATCTGTCTAGTGAAAACCACCAATCGTCACAGGGGCTACGTAGAACTTTTCATTTCCCACCCACACAGCTGTCAAAACTTTTGATTTGGAACAATTGACAATCGGTGAGCAGACATTGCATTGCTAGCATTGCTATGACATCATGGCGGTTTTCAGATGTTCATATGTCTCTTCCCAAGTTTCTTTTTTTTAATTTTTAAAATAGATAATAAAAAAAAGTATGTACAACAAAAAACTTTTCCAACCATTGATCAGATGAAATATATATTGATGGACAAGTTTTATCTCTTTAAAAAAAAAAGAAAAATGGATTTAGCACGTCATGGGATAAAAAACGATACGTCAATACGTTTTTATTCTTTTGTTTAGAAACAAAAAAATATATAATAGATAAAAAATAAATACGTGCATCACAATGGTTTTATATAACTGCAAATGACAACTGAATAACGATTTTGTGAAAGACACGAAACCAGTCAATAACACATTAATATTAAAATACAAACAAAAATATATGATCAAAATACGTTTCGCTTTCGTAAATTTTATGCTTTATATACAATCATGACAAACGAGAATTGTTTATAAAGCATATATAGAAAAGTGATTTATTTATTTTTCTATGAGGTATGCAATATATTTCACTTGAGATTTGTGCTTCGTATGTACATATTTTCCCTTATACCATTAGTCTGTTATTTAATCTGGTTTATGTTTTCAGCTTTAGCAAACAAGATACAGTAGAGTATCGAAAACTCGGTCTAATCTGGACCGAAGGGTGGCCGAGTTTGTGAAAATGCCGAGTTATCGGGAAGTGCGTTAAAAATAATAATAATAATAATAATAATAATAAGTACGAATGTTTCCTCAGAAAATACAGTACTGTACTTGTATGTATTGATTGATAGAGAAAACAGAGAATAAACTGCTCAAATACCCTTAAACAAAGAAAAAGTACGAACTTTATGAAGGCATAGAGCTTTTACTATACAGAACAGGTGGTGGAGAAGTGGGAGTGTGACGCGAAAAAAAAGAGTGCGGGAAGAGTGGACACATGCACGCTGCAATGACCTTGATCGGGTCTGTGCGCGGGTTTTTTCGCCCTGCCAGTAGAGACCTGCACGGGCCTGGCTCGGCCCGAAGCCCGGCCTGGCCCACGGGCCGGAATCGGGTTGGCCGACTCTGTTATTTCTTTGGGCCGGGCCGGGCTTGGGCGGGCCGATGCTAATTTCTCTTCAGGTCGGGCCGGGCTGGGGCCGATTAATTGCAATTCTTTAATAATTATTGACTTACGTTAAACGATAATGTAGAATAAAGACAAACGTTGAAGAAGTGTACCCGTGAAAAATGGTACAAAATGAAACTTTTAAAAGTTATCCGGCCCGGGCCGGGCTTGGGCGAAGAATTTTTAAAAATTTATCGGGCCGGGCCAGGCTCGGGCCTAAAATCTCCAAAAATTTTCGGGCCCTGGCTGGGCCGGGCCTAGGTACATTCGAGCTGGATTGGGCTCGGGCCGAAAAATTCGGCCCGTGCAGGTCTCTACCTGCCAGTACGTAGTCAAGTTATCCGGACTGCCAGGCCATCAAATGCATAGTTTTAGGAGCTCTACTGTATAGGCATAATTCACTATAGTACGGAAGGTATAACGTCGTTGTCTTCCCGCCAAAAGTAGTAGTGACGTTTATAAAGAGTTGCCAGCTTGGTTACTCGTGGCTCGCTGAGTGCGGTGAATGGTGGGTAGTGATTGGCTATCTTCTTACCACACCCACAGTGACGAGTAAGTTCAAGCGCGGGAAGCCAACGACCTTATACCTTCTGGTCTTTATACGTGAATCTCGAAGTTCAGTTCTCGCTCCGAACTGAATGAAATTAACGGGAATATCCCTGGCAATTCATTCGTGTGAAGCAAGAAGATTCTATGTATTTATACTTCCTCTTTATCTCTTCCATTTTAAAGAAAACAATGTGATAGAATGCAGTTTCGGACAGGCCAACGTTGGTTACTTGGAGATCGCCAAAGGCCGGAGGACAGAGGGGCCCCGCAGGGATCACGAGGCGTAGCACCTGTACGCCTTGGTCGAATTTTCCCGATCGCAAATGCTTTCTTGAGTCTTCCTACCAAAAAGTTCGTCTTTCCGAAAGAAGTTTCCTTGGACCCCCCCTTACTCATATCAGTAAGTCCCGTGAGCCAGTTAAATTTCGTACTTAACAAAGGTCCCCTCTAGTCCGTAACGGCCCCTTGCGCTTATTCGCTTTCACCTGTTGTCTCATGTACTACATATTTATTCATTACAGAAAACATGATATGGTCACTTATCATGTTTTACAAATGATATATTAAGTTTTTATATATGGGGGGCCTTTAATGACCTGCCCTCAACTTAGTCAGTCCAACACTGATAGAATCTGGAGTAAAGATTTACGAAAAAAAAAAAATGTATCATAAGAAATATGATTTTAAAAAATATGGTCAATTCATTATGAAAACATTTGCGAAAGAAAAGAATTTACTCTAAAGAACATGAAAGAAGATATTGTAAGACTAGTTTCGAAAACATTTGCTAAAGAAAGGAATGCATTGCGAGAAACGTGATAGAAGGTATTGTAAACTGATTTTTAAAATATTTGCGAGGGGGAGAAACGCATTCTGAGAAACGTTATTACGGCATTATAAATTGGTTTGGAAAAAATTACGACAGATAAGAATGTGTTCTCTTAATAGGAAGATATTGTAAACTGGTTTAAGGAAACATTTGCAAAAGAAAGGAATGTATTCTCTAAGGCACGTGATAGCAGGTACCGTAAACTGGTTATGAAAACATTTGCGAGCGAAAGAAATTTCTAAGGAAGTGAAAGAAGCTATTGTAAACTGGTTAAGAAAACATTTGCGAAAGAACAGAACGTAGTACTGTAGAGAACGTGACGAAAGGTGTTGTAAACTGGTTTGAAGAACGTTTGCGACACAAAGGAATGCATTCTGAGGAATGCAATATGTTATCGTAAATAAGTTACGAAAAATGCGAAAGAAAAGCATGTATCCCGAGGAACACTATAGAAATTATAGTAAGCTGATTAGAAGATGCGAAAAAATGTATAATGAGCAATGTGATAAAAAGTAAGGTCGAAAGAAAATGATTGAAGAAAGGAGATTGCAGTTGATGAATAGTATTAAAGCAAGATGTTCCAACGTCAAGCTGAAGAACTAAGTGAAAAATTCTTATGCATGGAACTTTCTCTACCGCTGCAATTGACCATGTAGCGATAGCAGAATGTTGATGATTTACAAAATAAAAGTAATTAGAATTCCTGGAATGATGAAAAAAGTTGCAAATAATGATATGTGTATATGTTAAGAATCAAATGTTTGTATCTTCTTTTTCAAACTGATATCACTTCCCTAATCTTTTTTTTTTTTTTTTCGTACATGGTATGCTTTGCTCCATGTGTGTCAGCTGACTTATCAAGTAAGAGGTTAGTGAGAAGCTGAAGTCTTTTTCCTTTCCTTAAACTTTAAATATCTAATCTGATGGTGATCTGAAAATACAGCATCCTGGAATTTCCTGAGTGGCATCAGACTGAAGTATGCAGATGGTTACAAGAATCACTTTTTTTTTTTTTTTTTTTACATAGGAAAGAACGAAAAAGCATAGCGGAAAATACAAGAAGGCGAGAGAGAGAGAGATTATAAACATGAAATGCCAGACAAAGTATGTCTTTCAACACTTATCTTAAACAGATGAAATTGATAAACCCATTTTTTAAAAAATCAGAGCGACATTCCAACACAGTAAAAGCAGCACCATATTGACCTGCTTTTTTTTTAACTGGCCTACATTTTTTCACATCCATCTCCTGCAACGTTAAAAACAATAAATACTAACACTTTCTCCAAATAAATATGCATTTCTTCTGAGTTTTGTAGCACCATAAATATAAAAGTGGTTCCGAAGCCGATCCTGGAGAGGCTGAACCGATTCCCGATGAGCACTCATTTGGTTGCACGTTGAGCAGTAGGTACGCGTTTCAAATAATCTAAATGCTGAAAAAAAGACGCTGAGCTCAAAACAAACTTCCCATCTCAAAATAAATAAATAAATAAATAAATAAATAAAAATCCACTAGTAGAAGTAACTATGAGGAAATAAAACTGAGGAAATTTTAGTTGGAATGATATTTGTTAAAAGCATGTCACAAAGAAATTAAATGTCGACTAACAGTAAGGAATTCGTGTTATTATTCAGTTCAAAATCTCTTGTCGCGAATTCTGTCGAGGAATTTGAACCTTAAAATATATAAAACGATAATCATGCCTGTCGTTCTGTATGGTTTCGAAACATGGTCGTTTACTCTGAGAGATGAACGTAGACTGAACGTATTTGAGAACAAGATCCTCAGCCGAATATTCGGACCAAAGAGGAAACCGGAATGGAGAATGGTTGAAATTTCATAATGAGGAACTACATAATTTAAGCTATCCGTTTACCAAACATTGTTAGGGTCATCAAATCTAGAAGGCCCAGGTGGGCAGGTCATGTAGCCAGAATGAAAGAAAGTAGAAACGCTTTCAAAGTTTTAGCTGGAAGACCAATCGGAAAACGACTGTTAGGAAAACCTAGGCGCAGACGGGAGGACAATATTAAGATGGATCTCCCAGAAAGAGGATTACAAAGTAGAAATTGGATCCAGTTAGCTAAGGATAGAAGTCAGTGGAGAGCATTTGTGAACGTGGCATTGAACCTCCGGGTTCCATGAAAGTCTGTGTTAAAAAGTATGAAAACAAGGGAATTTGTTCAGTGGAAATCGCATCAATAAAGGAGGGAGTTTATGCCTATCGAATCAATAGACAAGAGTAACAGATCAATTCTCAAACCAAACAGTAATCGTTTCAGAGTGTTGTATTAGACTCAAATCCTAATAATAAAGTCTCGGTAATAGATATCGCGACTGTGTGATACCACTTACCTGTAGGCCTATATCGAAGTTTTTTAATAATTGCATAAATATTTTATAGAGTTTGGGGTGGTTAGTGGGTAAACTCACAATAAATATATATATTTTTAAACATAAACAATCAAAGCTTTAATTGAGCACTATTGAGGAAACGTAACTTAAAAAAAAAAAGTTTACGGCAAATGATATGCCAATACTAATAGTATAATCATTATGATGACATTTGCTTATGATATGATTAGAATACAGTGCAGACGGAACATCATACGAGAGCAGAATCTGGTTCTGTCAAGAAAGTATAATACGTATATTGAGTGAAGTGAAACCATTACACTCTTCTGACTGTATTATACCTAAAAATAACATAAGAAGAATGTAACTCATAGCTTTATTATCTTCAACCTTCAGCTACTGAATGGGTGTTCTAGTCTCCACCGTATTGTATATGCACAGGCAACCGGAAACTAATTTGCACAATTATCTTTGTCTTTATTCAGTCAACTTTATTATTCGTCTTTTTCAACTCTGCACTAAGTAGTACTAAACAGTTGAAAAGAAAATTGATTGTGGTCACTTGCTTTTGTATTCGAAGATCTCTTTAGGCTTAGTTAATAACACAACCACGTTGGTAACTTTTTTGGTGAATGAAATCTTAGGTAACTTCTTTCTTCTTTCAAATTTTAGCACTAAAATACACCAAGAAGGAAATCTTTCTAGTTTTCATCTCCATACTCTTAGGTTGGTTTTTCTCTCTTCCTTTTTCCCCCTCTGCTTCTTCTTCCTTCATCCACAACATAATTATGCACAAGTGTTCAACCCTCTTTGCTTGTTCAAGAGTCCTTATGCAACGTTTTTCACCGGTTCTTGAACTCCGTTCTTCACCTTTGTCTGTGACTTCTTTTCCCTTTTGCTACGTTAGAGGAGAAAAAAATGTTTTCCTCTAAGTACTGGGGAGTTCCTTTCTTTGAGAACGTATTATAACAAATAACAAACGAGAGTTATTTTTCTCCAAAGCAACAATGAATTTGATACAAATTTAGGTTTATATTCCAAATTTTGTTCTTCAAAATGAAACTAACAGTAAAATCTCTCATGGAAAATATGTAAAGAAAAATATTCCGCTAATTCTTTCGAGAGATTAGACTCGTAACCCTGACTCAAATGTAAATTCGTTGTCTAAAAATGTTTCACAATTTCTGTTCCCTCTCTTTTTGTGTTTATCCCCCTAAATGATGACTACCAAACATTTTTTCTTCTTGTATATTGCTCATTATAGCTTTGAATATAATATTTCTCATGTATTAATAAAACACAAATGGACCAACACCCACTAAATATTAGGTTATATATTGACAATTCTTACGTAACAGTTTCTACAAGGTATAATCACCTCCTGTTTCGCACAATAACTCCTATATTTTTAGTAACGACGACTCTTGAGAATATCAATAGATTACTTATGCCCAGTGGCGTATTTAGGGGGGCTTCCGGGCTTAAGCCCCCCCGAAATCTTACTTACTATAATAAGTAAATGAAATATCTTGCAGAATTTCCACATTTCTAGGCAAAGCCCCCCTCGAAACAAAATCGTAAATACGCCACTGGTTATGCCTAATTTCTTTGTTACAAACCACACATATTAAACTTTATAAATATGTACTGTATATGTTGATATGAACAATTATCCGTAACGTATGATAGCATTTTCTTCTATGGACAGACCTGAACATGTATAAACATCGTTTTTCTATACAGTTCTGAAAAGACGTAAAGAAGCCATTAATAGTGTATATATTCTTAATTATAAAGAAGTAATTTTGTGAAAAATAAAAAGATAAATGTAGAAAATCTTCGGAAAATTCATCAGTTTAAATATATTTTATCTTGAGTGTTATTATTGAACATTTAGTGAATAAATTACGTTTTAATTAGTTCCAGAGAATTTAAAATAACAAACTTAGGGCAATATGTATATGTTATAACTAGCCGTGTATAACTGAGGGCAGACAATACATTAGCTTATAGAACATAGATACATATTGTCTATGCACATATAACACGTTGTTCTTTCAGATCATATACCACATACTTTCTATATCTAGGCCTTTTCCGTAACTTTCTTAACGATATTTGCTAATTTTTATCCATCATCATCATCATCAAAGTTATTCCGCCAATACTATCAAATTACTTTCAGCTTCTATGAACCACAGTCTCCAAACTAACCTCTTCGTCTTCAAGTAAAATCTTTTGTGTTTTAATACCTTATATCAACTGTAGTCTGTACCACTTCTTTCTCTTTCTTCTGCTATCGTACCTTCCAGCACGTACTTCATGCTAACTTCCTTCTCAGGCAGTAAAAACCAGTTTCTCTTCTTTTTTTAAAGTACATTTAAAATTGTTCTTTCGTCCCCTACTATTTTAATCACCTCCTCTTTCGTTTCCTGTTCAAACCCAGTTAATTCTCTTCAGTATTCTCCATACCCACATTTTGCAAAATTCCAATCGCTTTTGTATAAAGTTCATGTTTCTGCTCCATTAGAGTGAAATATTACACATGAAACATTTTATGAGTCTTTTAATTAAGTTTGAATTGAAAGACCTTCCTAAATGCTTCTTTCGCCATTCCTATTCTTGATTTTATTTCACGTTCGTACATGACTTCACTAATAATACTCAAAGGTATCGAAAATTAAGTCACCTGTTCTATTTTTTTTCTCTTCTACTTCTATATTTATAATTGACCACTTCGTTCCAATCATCATTTTTTTTTCTTTCTAACATTTATTTTCATCTCCCACTCTTCACAAATTTTCTTGTAATTGTCTATCATCCTATTGATTTTCTTTTCAGATTCCACAACAAAAGCCATATCTTCTGCAAACCATGTACACTTAATCATTCTCCCTCCTACAGAAATACAGTCTTAATTATGCTTGCAGGCTCTCCTTTCACCTATTTCTTCCGGATAAACACTAACTAACTAACTAACTCTATGGCCTATGAAGCCTAAAGGTTCAATGCCGCGTTCACAAAAGCTCTCCACTGACTTCCATCCTTAGCTAACTGGATCCAGTTTCTACTTTGTATTCTTATTTCTGCGAGATCCATCTTAATATGCTCCTCCCATCTACGCCTAGGTCTTCCTAACAGTCGTTTTCCGATTGGTCTTCCAACTAAAACATTGAAAGCGATCCTACTTTATTCCACTTTGGCTACATGACCTGCCCATCTGAGCCTCCTAGATTTGATGACCCCTAATAATGCTTGGGAAACTCGTTATGAAGTCTCCGCCATTTCCCATTCCCATTCCGCTTGGGTCCGAATATTCGTCTCAGGATTTTGTTCTCAAATACTTTTAGTCTACGTTCTTCCCTCAGAGTAAGCGACCATGTTTCGCTATCATAACATTCTGGATAGACACAATTCATATTTTATTCTTTATCGTATTTTTTGTCTTAGTCTTTTTTTTTAAACCTCAGTTTACTCAAATAAATTAGTCTATTTTACTTTTTTTTTTAATAAAAGAGAAGGCAATGGAAGATCTTTTTAATAAAAGAGAATCCAGTGTATGCAAAAATTAAAAGCAAAACAACGAAAAAACGATGTAGCGCTGTGACAGAGAAGTTGAACGGAAAAACTTCTCACATGAAATGAAACCCAAAAGCTTCGTTGAGACAGGTGTACATAAGCCATTCCAAATGAGGCGCAACATATTTCTTGAAGCGCCTATTTTATCCCATACAAGAAGAGGTTTCCCATATACACAAAGCAAGTTTAAGACAAGAGACCAAAACACCACTCCAATAAATAACTCGTGTTTTCTATATTTATTGTTCCGGTGTGTCACTAGAAAAAACAATGTTTTCTTTGTCTTTTCATCAAACAATGCTATTTGATACATTTGCATCTGTCATGTATCATCCGAAGATTTACATTCGCTTACAAAGCTTCTATGTACATAACACAGGTGCCTGTTACTTCATTCTCTGCATTCTTCACATCCTTCAGCACGATCGATGGTTCAAATACGTTTTAATAGCGTAATATATTTTTATTTTTAGTTACAGCTGTGCTTATACAAAATTAATATTTTTTTTATATATCTCACTGTTATTAATGTCAGTGTCATTGTCTCATATTGCTCCTACATGTGAAGTAGAGGTACTGTCTCGAAATTTCACCTCAGTGTAACGTTTCACAGAGAAGTCAAAATGACGTAAATGCTTTACGGGGCTTGTAAAAGTAAATAGAATGGAACTTGAATGTTTCATGATCATATCCAGTAGACTACGGAAGATGGATTACAAATGGAATAGATAAACATGAACTTTTTTCTCTTTCGTAAATTTTCTAAAATATCGTATGTCTTCTTCATTCATTTCCAATCATCAATTCCGTCTCATATTTCGTCAACGCTGGAAAGGGATACTAAACTTCGATCAATCCACCAATAAATTTGTAATTTAACGTCTTATTAAAAGAGATGGATGATTAGTAAAAGTGAAAATTAGAACATTATAAAAGAATGAAAATGTGGAAGAATTTTGAGAAAACTTACGGCACAATGTTCTTCACCATAAAATCACATGGCCTGGAATTGAACCATGGGCCCCTTTCAACGGAGGAGAGCACTCTTTTTAAAACTTCCTAACTCTAATTTGATATTTTAATCACTGTTCAGGACAACTAGACTCGACAGAGACACGAACACAGAAACATCGAGGACAATTACAATTCCACCTTTGCTACTACGGAGGGGCTCGAACCTCCGATGAGTTTTACCTCACATTCGTCAACCTAACGCCTCAGACCTCTCGGGTATACTCACCGGCTACCACTGAACTACTGTGACCCCTATATACTTAAGAAATGGGTTTCACCTCACGATCGTCACCCTAACGCCTCAGATCGCTCGGCTATTCCCACTGGCTACCACTGAGCCACTCACAATCGTCAGCCTAACGCTTCAGACAGCTCGGCTACACCCATCAGCTATCAGTCAGCCACTATGCTCTCCTGATCAACCAGTGCAATCATCAGTAATTTCTAAAGAGGGGCTACAGTGGCTCAGTGGTGGAGCGGTTGCCTCTGGTGCAAGGGGTCTCTAGTTCGATCCCGGCCAAGTACGTTTGTGGTGGACAACATCGTGCCCATGAGTTTTCACGGAGTACTCCCGTTTCCTTTCACCTTCTCATTCCACCAATTTTTGCATCATCATTCACTTGCGTTAATCATCGTCTCCCTTAACCTAAAGAGCATAATCATAGGACGTTAAACCTAAAGATTTGAAAGATGTATCAGTAATTTGTCATTTGGTATGAGACCAACCTATGGAATCTCTGAAAGAACGGGGATTTACATGCAAATCTTTTTTTTTTTAATCATTTCATGTTAATGGTACTTACAAGGCCGCTGGTGTGATTCTCTAATCTAGGCAAGATAGCGTGATGGGGAAGAGCTTATACTGGAAAGATTGATACTGCATGGTGATCTGTCCGATAACTGCATTTGATTCAAGTTCCGTTCACAAATTTTAGAACATTGACCAAAGAATAGGCCGGTACGGTTAATATTTGTGTCTACTTGATTTAATGTCCACGTTAATAGCAGATCCCTATTCTTCATAACCACAGTAGTGCATAACGCAAAACAGAAAGTCAAGAATCAAATAAAATTAGGAAATTTACTATTTTTTTTTCCTATAAATTGGCGAAACTTTCACACCAATATATATAAAACATCTTACGAATTGTTAACTAAGGTCTATGTTGGTATTCTGTATTTTTCAAAATTGTGGAGCATTAGTTCGTAAGTAATACTTTTGATAAATTTTCAGAACTAGCCATAACTTCTGTAACTTCCTTTTCCGTTTCGTTTTATATGATTCTTAAGATATCCGGCAACCAGAAATATATATATTTCCATTATATAGTATTTGCATTTCCTAAAATGCATTCCATATACATACATGAGAACGTATCAATAATATTGCAATACACATAAAACATTTTTTTCTCTTTCTTTCTTTCTTTTGACATATTAGTTGGTACCACTGTTTCATTGTTGTACAATTTTCCCTAAAACAACCCTGAGTTCCATAAATTTGAAGGAATGTTCACTCTTGCTTCTTGATACAACCAACCAGCAAAAGCCAGGGAAGGAAAAGAAGCCAGGCGACGGGACACGAAGTCTTAAATCAGAAAATAATGAATTTTATGCTCTCCATCAGGGGGTGAAGACAAATGTATACAGCAACCAAGTAAGAGAGCGAACGAAGACTTTTTTATTATTATTATTCTTTTCTTTCTTCTTAACGCTGCTTGGGATGGTAGAAGTCTGGCTGGAACAAGCGGAGCCGATTTGAATTACGTGCTTCCATTTGCATCGTTGTTGAATTTGCCATTGTATAAATCTAGTCATTGGTTTATTTCATTTGCTTCCCTGCTCTTTCATATATTCTGTTGCCTTTCCGTATTTCTTGGTTGTCCTTTCTGTTTTCATTCTTCGTTATTCTCATCTCTTCTTTTCTCTTTAATTCTAGACTTACAGTAGAGTTTTAATGTCCACTCCATTCAATATTATTCTTTTATCTTACATACCCCATGTGCAACTATATTGCCAGCATAAGAGACTTTACTGTGTCTTAGGTTCAGATCCAGCTCTGTACACAAAATGTTTAATGCTGATGCAGCATTGTGTGGCAAAATAGCGGAACTGGTCTTTATAATATCCTTTTCAGCACCAAAGCCATATGAGACGGACCCATCGTTTAGAGTAGGATTCGAATCAGTAGTTGGATTACTATCCGTGGCAAATTACTTCTACAAATAATGCAATGTTAAGTCCTGATGCACTGACAACGTATTAGTCAGTCGTACTAGCCACCATCTGTCATATTAAAGTCCGTAATGGATTGAAAACGCCAATTATTATTATTATTATTATTATTATTATTATTATTATTATTATTATTATTATTATTATTATTATTATTAGTTTAACGTCTCAATACGCACCGAGGGGTGGCATTACGCACCGAGGCTACCGAAGACAGATATGGTAACGAACGAAATGGTGGAATGAAGAAAGTAGAAGGAAATGGGAGCACCCCAAGGAAATCCACAGATAACGATGTTTGTTCTTACCTTGCTAGGATCAAACCAAGGACCCCAAAAACAAGAGGTAAGCACTCTACAACTGACCCACTGCTAACGCACTGACAATGTATTACTCAGCCGTACAAGCTGCCGTCTGTCATATTAAAATCCATAATGAATTCAAAACGCCAATGGTTATTATTATTATTATTATTATTATTATTATTATTATTATTATTATTATTATTATTATTATTATTATATTTGAATACTAGAGTCCCGGTGTGTTGTTGTTTACCAATCGGACGGACGATCTCCAGTGGGATGACTGTAGTGAGTCAAATAAAATTCTAATGTTAGCACGTACATTTCCTTACTTCTGTTACTGCACGCTACTACTCTTGAGCCAAAGCAAATTTTGGATATTCTGATTTTTGCATTAGCTAGCTAGAGCGATTATCGTGGCCGAGTTCGTTAATAAAAGTAAATCCGTTAACATCTTAACGGGTAACGGTGGCTTTAACAGTTGTTGTCCATATCACATTCATTCATAAACATGTTTCGCGTAACGCTAATATGCAAACCCTACGAACATGTAAGAGTTGTGGGCTGCATAAACAACTAGGCGAAATATTTACATACTCTTAAACCTGATTATAAACGCAAGCCCATTCATTCATAAAACTACGCTTCGCATGATTCTCTTTTATTGTTTCTCTCTCATTCTATGCTAGTTCCAATGTGGCATAGGCTTTTATCTAGCTTCTGTCAAATGGATACCTTCAGCTTTGTTTTGATATATTGCAGGAGTCGGGTAACTGTGAATCCCTATTTTCATACTACCTATGGACCTTATGCATCTCCTCCGAATGGGAAGATAGAGAATACCTATATTTATTTAGTCATCATCAAGACAAGAGGCATAATCCCAAATACAGTGTTGGCGTATTACAAAATAAATTTAACAATAGTTTTCTTAAATGTATAATTGATATTACAGATGTCAATTTCTTTGTGTTTGACGCATATTTTATTGAAAGAAGAGCGTATTCTTGAGATTGGTGACTTCAATAATACGTTGGTCCTTGCTTTTTTACAATAGAAGAGGACGAGTTGCAAGTTTCGGGACATGAAAATTTAGTGCCGATATCAGATCCGTATAACTAAACACGTTTATGGAGAAAAATCAGTTCTATTATGTTTCGCCTTTGTTCTAGTGTAGGGATACAGAAGTTAGACAAAACAATGCAAATTAATGTATTTGCATTATTATTTGAATGTATCTTTTATTAGGGATCTGACCTCGACACTATAGAAAGTAAATATACTGTCTTAAATCGGAGGAATATATACCTAGGTAATTACGTTGTGCACGGGAGATTATATTGAGAAGACGGACACATCAGCTGTTATGTAACCAGTATGAATATGTCTGAAAAAAAAATAAAAGTTGGTAACTAAACGGCGTGACAAACATCTTGGCATTTGAAGGCGGCGCTCCAAGTTCCCTTTAAATGATGCTAGCAAATGAGAGGCCAGCGGTATTGCCATGTTTATTTTGTACACATTGTCACCTGATCGCGCTATAGTTTGTCTGCTTAGCCATAGCCACACCCCTTTACCACTTGGCAACGTCGCGGCAGAGCTTGCGTTTTATTCGTTTAGCTGAAATGCCAAGATGTTTGTCACAGGCTTTAAAACTTAGTATAATTAGGTAACATATATACGAGAAGGGAACATTTTAACCAATGCCGTTTATTTGTTTGCGTGTTGCAGTTAGCACGCATCCTTCTTCAGCTAAAAGACCTACATCATATGACATGGGTTTTACTGTGGTGAGATAGAATTCAAACCACAGTAATGTGTTCAAAGCTCTCCTACCAGAGATCGAACCCTGTCACACGTGAACAAAAGGATCACGCTTAACCAACATCATATAACCAAACGGAGAGAGGGTGTTGAAGATGGAAACCATTAAGTTTAAATTGGTTTTGTATTTTTTGAGGGGATGGGGTGCTCTTGTTAGAGGAAACTTTAGCACCGTTCTTACAAAACCACTGAAGAAAAATAAAATTCATACTCATACTTGATAAGAGGGGTGAGGGGAAGAATTTTAAGAAGCTCAATAAATAACAAATACATAAATAAAATAAAAAAACATGCTAGTTAGCAATCTTAAGGGGCTTCCTGATGTTAATGATATTTTGGAATCCATTTCCTTGTAATTACTGTACTCTCCTCCTCTTTCTCCCTGCTTCCTTTTTCTTTTCTCGTATATTTTATACGAGAAAGTATTATTAAATTATACAGAACAATTACAAGCTTATTAGGGAAAATATGGTTCTACTTTAATTTTCAAGGCTAAAACTTCTATCGTCTTATATATTTATATAGACTTCCATTTTTGTTCAAAAATATATACGTATTTCTCATCATTTTTATCACCAACTTTCACAGAGTTAAAAAAAAAAAAAGTTTTGAGAACCCACTATCGTATAAGAAAAGAGAGTTTCGTTCAGTGTTGCCAGATCTGAAGATTAAAAAGTTGCGGGAATGTGCTTCAAAAATAGCGGATTTGAACTATTTGTAGCCCAATCATAAAAATAAATTATTTTGCAACTATACAGTTTTATTAACATCCTTATCGATTTAATAAAAGCACCTGAAGTTGGAAATACACCAGATGTCTGGGTTGGCAACAACTGTCTGGCGGCGAGGGGGCGCGGTGGCTCAGTAGTGCAGCGTTCACCTCCTGTGCTTGGGGTCCCTGGTTCGATCCCAGCTCGTGCCGTATGGACTTTGTGGTAGACAAACACCG
The DNA here is from genome assembly GCF_964235325.1 of Thermobia domestica. Taxonomy (NCBI): domain Eukaryota; kingdom Metazoa; phylum Arthropoda; class Insecta; order Zygentoma; family Lepismatidae; genus Thermobia; species Thermobia domestica. The sequence goes on from NC_137463.1 coordinate 58,937,313, forward strand.
TGTTAGTGGGTTTTCTCGGGGTCCTCCCATTTCCTCCCACTTTCTTCATTCCATCATTTCATTCATTTCTTATCATCATCGTCTCTTTCAACCTAACCGGCATAAACGTAAGACGTAAAACTCAAAGATTTCAAATTGTCTGGCGGCGACCGCAGCTCCGGACTATTAGCGGTTCTCTGTTAGGGCAAACTGTACTACATCGCGGACAGTATGGAATAAACTGAGCAGATCGCGACAGTAAAAAAGATGAACCTTTCTTATTTCCAAGGAGTTTTGTAGCTTTGGGACACCCTTTATAAAGTCTACAGTGTAAGCTTTTTCACCGTTATTTCGCACTTCTTTAATTTATTTAGTAACTTCTTCATTTGGGAGCCATGAATTTTGGGAGTTTTAGTTGTACTTTCCTCATTATGCTAATATAGATAACACAGTAGCATAATTAAATCTGCAATGTTCACTTCCACACAGTTTCGTTCAACTACTAGATCTGGGCCTAGGCATTAACTGAAACAGTGACATGGTCAGTGATGCTACAACAGTGCGAACTTAACAACAGTCTAGTGTTGTCAGATCTGAAGATTAAAATGTCCTAAAAGAAGAATTGAACTAGTATTGAACATAATAGTTTTAGTAAAACTATTTTCATTGCGAATAGAATATTCAACAAACACAATTTGTATTGTTTTATATAATAGTAGTTATGTTTTGGGATTTTATGTATGAAAATAAAAAAAAAAATAGTAGCGCATTCTTAAGAATTATAGCCCTCAGATAATTAAAAGTAGCCCAAAAAAGTAGTGTGTCGTCCAATTTGAAATTTTGGTAGCGATGACACTTTAAAAAAAATAACCCAATTCGCTACTTGAAACCCAATCTGGCAACACTGGTTTCGTTGTTATGATGAGGGAGGAGGAGGTAATAAGAAATAGAATAGGAGGATAGGGGAAAAAAAGCACATCATTTACCGTTGCGATGGGTTGCCATTCTCTCTTAGATGCTTCTCTCTATACTCAACCCATCATCTTCCCGCCTTCTTTTCTTAATTAGGATTAAAATCCAGTTCAACAGGATATCGGATAGCTCTCTTGCAAAAAAGAGAAAGGATATTCTTTAGAAGGAAGGTGGGGGGAATTATATGTATATATATAACCTTCTCCCCCCCCCAACCTTTTGCTCTAGCTGGAAGCGATTTTCATCCTCCGAATTATTGGGTACTTAATTTGCACGGAAAATAGGAAAACGAACACATCGTGTTTTTTAAGAATGAGAGAGAGAGAGACGTTTCTTTAGTAGTTTTGGGAAATGAGAATTCTATGAGTGAAGGCTGCTGCATTGTAAAAGATAAGGCGATCGTTTATATAAAAAGTAAAAAGGGAAAAGCAAGGAAGAAAGAATGAAAGGAAGGAAGAAAACGAAAGTAAAACCCTTGCTGAAATGGGCCTTAAAAGAAAAGTCTCCAAAAGTTTTCGTTCCTTCTATATCATCATCATAGATCCTACAGAGAGGGAAATGGCAGATTTCTCTCTTTTTTCTCTCTCTCTCTCTCTCTCTCTCTCTTACTCTCTGAGAAAGTTGAATGGTAGAGAAAAACTATTGGGTGATTTGCTGAAGTCTTCCTAAGTCTTATTAAAATCGTTAAAACTGGTTCATCCCAAAAAATGTTCTACTTGAATGAACTTAAATGTTCAACTTCGGAACGTTATTCATATTTACGTCTCTTCTCGATAACAAACATGAACTTATTTCAAGCCTACTATAATTTTTTTTACAAGCTTACATTATAACTTGATACAACAAACTTCATATAGCCCACAAAGAATATCGAAGGGAGAGGAAAATTATACCAATTACTAAAGCTTCCGCTGGAAAATAGCCTATTTATACATTTATTTAAGTGTTAGGATCATTGATGTGGATAATATCAAAGACTAACACATTTAAATCTATCACGTTGAAACACACAAATGCATCAATGAATCAAATTAAATACCTTACTGTATAAAGCAGAATAGACGAATATAAAGCAGTAAAGATTATGCTCTTTTAAACTTCTGATTCTCAAAATTACTTTAATAGTTCATTATCATGTACCTCAAAAACCATCGAAATAGTGGCTGTAGTCAAGAATGTATCCTATTCACATAGATGGAACCAACACACTGTTAAAGAAAAATTTATGAATTTGCAATATTAAAAGTTTATGGTAATACGGTATAAGTGAAATTAATTTCAAAGCATATAAGGTTGAAGGGAAACTTTAGATGTAATGATCTTGTATCGAAACTGCAACTAGGGTGCACGTTGGTTCAGTGGTAAAGAACTTACATCTCGTACGTGGAGTTCTTGGTTCGATCTGCGGTCAAGTAAACTTGTGGTGGACAACATCGTGTCCGTGGATTTTTCTCGGGGTACTCCCGTTTCCTTCCACTTCTCATTCCACTAAATCTTTCATCATCATTCACTTGCCTTAATCATAGTCTCCCTTAACATAAAGAATTGAAAAAAAAATGTTAAAAATCAATACTTGCACTTTGACCTCGAAACTGTTTGAAAAGTAAGGTTTTACCCCTATAATAGCACTTCTCTTTGCAAAACGTTTGTAGGCAAAAATGAAATAAGTTGAGTTTTAACTTTAAAAAAAAAAAAAAAAAAAAAAAAAAAAAAAAAAAAAAAAAAAAAACTGAACCAAATATACAATCGGAGCTGTCCCCTTCTTGCACCGAGGTCTTCAATTCTAATTGTTGTATACAAGGATTAGGATTATAATTTTTTTTTCTTCCTTCATATCCTTATTCTTCTTATCCTTGAGCTCTCTAGTGGCTAAGCGGTAAGCGTACGCTCCTTTGGCGTGGGAGACCCGGGTTCGATTCCCCGCGGGAGCTCATGTGGTTCGGATTCCACGTTAATCAGTAGGTCCACGTCTCATATAGCCTCGCTGCTGAACAGGACGCTAAACTAAAATCAAACCAATCAATCAAAACTTCTTATCCTTGAAATCCTTCTTCTTCAAGCGATAAAGTTATATATTTTTTTAAAGGATGAGACTCCCTTTAAGAGCCGCCACTGGAAAATCAATCAAAATTTTAAAGAAAAAGATAAACTAATGAAAGAAAAATAGGAAAGGAAAGACGGAAGCTAAAGACAGGGAAAAGGACGAAATAAGAAAGTTAAAATAATAATGAATGGAAAGAAAACAAAGAGAGAAGAATAACAAACAGAAATAATAAATAAATGAATGAAGAAAATATAAGAGTGTTCATTGATAGATAATACTGCTTCTTGAATATGTTTCGTATTGTCAAAGAATATGTTTTCAAAGCAATTAGATCGTATAATGTAAATGCCTTTGATAACGAATAGATAAAAAAAAAGTCTCTAATTAGTCTACTACTATACTGAGTATCTATTTCGTACTTACTAGAAAATTGAGCAGAAAAAAAAAGATTATATACTATCTTTAGATTTCTGCAATATCTTGCAAAAAATGAAAAAGAAAGACGATTCAATAAAGAACATCTATGATACACTGATACCTATTGATATCCATGCATGCACGCGTTTAAAGAAGAAGTGAGGATTTGAAAGGAATGCATATATATACACCTAGGCATATAAAACGACAGAATAAAGCGAAGATATATCTTTTCCCAATATATAGATTCAGATATTCTTCAAACTCATTCTACTTTTTACTGTTCTTTTTCTATGAAAACATTTTGTCTCCGTTTATGTCAGAAAGAAAGTTCACAAAGCATAAGACAAAAACCATCTTTGAGAACTCACCTCATCGATATTACATCACATCATCCTTTCATTTCATTCATTTGTTTTTATCTCTCTATCACTTACTCTCTTTCGCTTTTTATTCTCTCTTTGTCTCTCTGTTGAAGAGCCAAGTGGAAAAGGTCATTTCCATTTTGACATATCGTTCTCTTTTTCTTCTCTCTTTGTTTTCGTGTAGCAGCTCGTGAAGCGGAAAAGAATAGTGTATCTCCGTTCTTCTTTTTTTAATTATTATTATTTTCTCTCTGCAGAAAGTATAAATGCTTTTGAAAGCTACAACTGATACGAAAAGAATTAAACAATATTTCCTTCTCATATTATTACTATTATTATTATCCATTAAATGTTTATCTTGCAAAGAAAACGAAAAATATGTGAACGTCATACAATAATGTGTATTATTAAAGAAGAGTATGTCAAATGTTTTCTTCCCAAAGACTCGTTCTAGCCTATTGACCAATATTGGTAGGTAGGACTACTAAGCCAATAGGTAGGGTGGCAAGTTTCTTTTCTTACGGTTCAAAAGGTTATATGGTGAACTGGAAATTAGGGAAGTGTATGGAAGAAACAAATCAAGAATTAGTGTTAGGAATATCATGTAGGATCGAGTTTTGTAATTACACAGATATTGAATTGCACACGGAAACTTTTCTCCGATACAACGATATCCATATTCGATATCCGTTAGTTTGGTACAATCTGTGCATTGATATCCGAATATTTGACCAAACTTCATTTAAGCAATGTGTGGTTTTTAAAAATGGCGTTGATAACTTATTCTCTGACCACACATCGTTCAGTTGAACTTATACTATCTTGTAGCTAGCTTGTCTAGTATAATGGCTAGCTCGCTTACCTTTAATACTCGAGTTCTAGGTTCCAATGTTCCTTCCAGGAATACTTAAGAGTGGTCAGTTGCCTTTTTCCACTCACCCCGATCCTAAGATAAATGCAATTGCTATTACAAGTCAGTTTTGTGCAAGGTACGTTCTTTCATTAAGAGTCTTCATCCCGGCGAAATTAAAATACCGCTAATTTTACAGTAATTATGTGATATCTTCAAATAGATAAAAGATAATTGAAATATGGAACAAGAGCGCCCTAGACAATATTATTTTGCGTGAGGTACCGTTATCACAAGTCACCTAGTGGCTTTCCGTTTTCAGCTGTTTAGAAACGCGAAAATAAATGCCAATTTTCAAAATGGCTCGAAATCGAAAGCAGATAAGTAAGTCGTGATAACGGTTTCTCATGTAAAATAATATTGTCTAGGGCGCTCTTGTTCCACATTTCGATTATCTTTTATCTATTTGAAGATTCCACATAATTACTGTAAAATTAGCGGTATTTTAATTTCGCCGGGATGAAGACTCTTAATGATGTCCCAGTGCAGAGCGCTCACTAACACCGCCCACGAGACGAGGAATTAGAGAAATTCGAAAACGAGACAAGAAGTACATTTTTTTTTAATTCGAGAAGAGACAAGAAATTTCAACTTAAGAACGTTGAACGATCTTGGTGATACAGTGATGAGCATCCACTGCTACTATTTCTAGCTTCCAACTCCAGAAATCACTATCTCTTAATTAAGGTTTTACACCAAGTTAGCTCATAATAGGGATTACAAAATTCTGTACTCACATCAGAAATCGAACTAGTTCCAAGTATACTAAAAGACATACACTCTGTCGATTTAAGTGTATAGGTACAGCAGTAAGTTTAATATACTTTAAAACACACAAGACGAGCTACTTTCCGTCTACTTCATTTATTAAAAGATATTCAATAAGATTTTTAAAATACAAGAAAAAAATCGAATTCAAGACTATCTGATCCTTCTGTAGCCACGTCCTTAACGCCAAATCAATTGCAATAAACTCAGAAATGCATTCAAATATAATTTTCCAAGTATCAAAAATGTATTGCATATAATCCTAAAGTTATTCTTCGGATTGAATAATAAAAAAAAAATTATCATGGTGCCCAATCTATATAAAAATAAATAAGCCCTAGGATCCATTTCTAATCGAAAATTATTTTTGTGCTTATTTACGACTCTATCTGAATAATTTACGAAAACCAAAAAAGAATCATTCCGATGGCCGAAGTTTTCTTTGTTTTACCAGGTTTTGTAAAGAACTTCACAATATTTATTTTGTTTTACTTCAATACAGTATATGGAATGTCCTGTATTTCCTGTCACAAGAACCATCCTTAAAAGTTGGATGTTATGCAACCCGGACATCCACAGAGTATTGTGGGTTATATACTAAAGGAACTTATTCCTCTCCTACAGGAGATCATAAAGAATATCAACGTTTCAAAATACACACCAATTATAATATTGTTATACCACACCCTTCGTGGATCTCTTGGGATGTGGAAGGATTTAAATTTAAAAACTGTTTCACTAAAATGTAAACCACAAAATTAACTTGATTCTTCTACAAATTTTGGCGGTGTTTCAGTAACAAGTGCCACTGTAAAACTACGCCATCGCTGCTCTTGAGGGAGGTGGGATGTGCGCAGCAATGCAAACATAATTGTTCACTACTCAAATACAAACATGTTAAAGAAATCTAGTTGAAATTCACGTTTATATTAATTCTTGAAATTGTAGGCAAATAATTGTCACTTGTCACCTGAAATAACATTTCTAAGTTTCGAATCACGAATTAATATTTCAGCGAAACAAGGCGATGATGGGATAAGCCTGGCCTATTTTTGTTCTTACAATTTCCTTTCATTTTTTTTATTATCCCATTTTCTGAAACAAAAATATTTGTACTAGTTAAATTTCGCACGCTGTTGGACAAAGAGAAACGATTCCAGAATACCTTTTTTTTTTTAAAAAAAAATGATGGAATAGTTGTTACCAAGCTTTACCAATTTGTACCGCACCACAAAAGGAAGAAAGAAGAAGATCTAGTATTAAATAGTGTAATTTCTTCTGCTACTTTGAATATCTATCTCTTGATGAATATTGATTTACTATTAAACAATAATTAAACAGACAAAACCTGACGCATGCATATTTTATAAGACGCTTTTTTGCTCCGTGTATTTAATATTTAACGCAACAAAAGCAACAAGCCTGCTACATTAGAAAACTCTTGTAATGGGGAAAACACATTATGGAAATTCTCTGCCCCCCTTTTCCTTTCTCTTTCTCTCTTGTTCTTAAAACTCAAGTATCTCTTCCTTTTTTAACCAAAAATTCTACACACATATATATATATTCGTTCACTAGTTGTCGTTGCCGGGAAAGTACCGTTTTCGTACATACAGGCTGATTTCTCCCTACTCTTTAACTTGGAAAAGAAAAAAAAATAATAAAAGGAGGGAACATAGAGCGTTATCCGCTTCCGGTTTACCGTATCTTACAGACCAGTGAGCAGAAAACACAGGGAAATTCTCTTTAACTCAGCATCTGTCAGTTGAGTAAACGTCTCTTTGTCCCTCTCTCTCTCTTTAGAGTGCATTTACGTGAAGCGCTACTGTTCTTCTTCTTCTTCTTCTCCTTCCTCACTGGTGTATACATTCACCAGAGCTCTTTTACCACGTATATTCTCTCTGTCTCTGAGAGACCGAGAGAAAAGATATTCTGAGATATGGAGAAAACTCTGTTCCTTAGACTTTATATACTTGTTTTTCGTAGTCACAAATATTTACATTGGAGTTGCTGTGCTGCACTCCAGCGAGTTTTGCATACAGATAAAAAGCAAGACAAGTGAGACTTGAGAACTGAACTAGATTAGATAATTTATTCAGTTTACCTACATACCATATTCATTTGTTAGTTGATTTGGGGTTTAGGGTCTCACTCAGAACACGAGGTTATATGAGACGTAAACCTACAGCTTAATATATGGGATCTGAACCATATGAGCTTCCTCCGGGAAACAAATCCGGGTCTCCTACACGAAAAGCGTGTACGCTAACCGATGTATCTACGAGGGAGTTTTGTATTTATTTGTATTCCAAACTTTGAAGAAAAATATTATTATTGTAGGGCCCAGTAGATCTCTGGTGTGAGCGTGAGGGGCACGGTGGCTCAGTTATAGAGTACTTACATTTGGTGTGTGAGGTTGGTGGTTCGATCCTCAGTCAAGTAAGTCTGTAGTAGACAGCATCATGTACGTGGATTTTCTCAGGGTACTCCCGTTTCCTCCCACTTTCTCATTCCATCAATTCTTCCATCATCATTCACTTGCTTTAACCATCATCTTTCTTAGCTTAAAGGGAATAATTGTGGGACGTTAAACTTCAAGATTTCATTTTTCTAGTGCGAGCTCTTTCGTGTTAACAGATCACGAAAATGTTTGTGGTTAAGAGTCTTCATCCCGGCGAAATTAAAATACCGCTAATTTTACAGTAATTATGTGATATCTTCAAATAGATAAAAGATAATTGAAATATGGAACAAGAACGCCCTAGACAATATTATTTTGCGTGAGATACCGTTATCACAAGTCACCTATTGGCTTTATGTTTTCAGCTGTTTAGAAACGCGAAAATAAATGCCGATTTTCACAATGGCTCGAAATCGAAAGCAGATAAGTGAGTCGTGATAACCGTTTATCATGTAAAATGATATTGTCTAGGGCGCTCTTGTTCCGCATTTCGATTATCTTTTATCTATTTGAAGATATCACATAATTAATGTAAAATTAGCGGTATTTTAATTTCGCCAGGATGAAGACTCGTAACAACATCGTGTGGCGTTTCGGGTGTTCTTACATTTCCTCTTATATTCCCATTTCATCAATTCTTCAAATAATTATTTTTCGTTAATCAACAGTCTCATTTAACCTAAGAAGCATAAGCAAATCATTACTGCTTAATTATTTATAAGTAGAATAAACACATTCGTAATCAGATCTGCGAAACCGCTGAGTCTGTGGACTAGGAATTTATACTAACGTTCTCCTTAAATCTTATACATTGGATAAGACGGGATCTTACGAAATTCTCTCTCCTAAGGGTGAAAAATGTGAGAGTTACCAAAGTCTTTCTCACAAGTTTATTTGAATCGTTGAACCTACAGACCAGGCACTTGGTATATGAAGGCTTTTTTGCATAAGGTAACACAAATTTGTTAACTGACTTGCGTGAATTCAAAATTGGTAATGAGGAGACAAAAGAGTCCCCAAACTTTTGTCCACTACAGTAGTACAAGTGTACATTTGTTAGTACTATATTGTATTTCTTTTAGTATTCCATATAAAGTATAAAGTATAAAGTATAAAGTATATAAAGTATAAATAAATAAATAAATAAATAACTTCTTATGTGCTTTATGTGCGTTCTGGGTTCGAAAGTAGAGGAAAGGGAAGGAAAAGAAAATAGAAACAAAAGAGAGAATAAGAAAATACTGTAAAGGAAAGGATAAAGAAGGAAAATAAAGCAAAGGTAAGAAAAATAAAAGAAGTAAAGAAAACCATAAGAGAAAAAGAAGGAAAAAGAAAGGAGACGAAATAATAGAAAGAAATATAAGAAGAGTAAGCAAAGAAGAGGAAAGCAAGAAAACAAGGTAAAGAACAGCATCAGCTAAACTACAATACAATCTAATACAGGGTGTTCGGAAACTATCTGGCCTAATTGTAAGGTGGGAGAAAGAGCAATATAATAAATATTTACTGCCATATATTGCAGTTTGTTAAATGCTGCGTTTAACTAAACACGAACACAAGCTTCAGACCATCGGCGCATGTATACCAGTACATATTTAAAATTCCAGGTATGTTTCGAACCTATCCAGTGACAACAGCAAGTCTAGCGATGGAGGCTTGGTCAGAGTCAACGGAAGTATCGTACACATGATTGTCTTCAGGTGCTCCAACAAAAGACAAACCAAACATGATAGGTCAGGCGGTCGTTGTGGCCAAGGAACAGATCTATTCAACCAATACAGCGATGGAGATACGTAGAGTCCAGGTGAGTCCTGATATCAGCGGTAAAGTGTGAAGGAACATTATCATTTTGGATTAGTCGTCGAATAAACTCAGGAACATGGGCAAGCAATTTCGGCAAGATCTCTTGCTGCATATAGCGCGCCATAGACGCACGCACTTGCATTACCAACATGTATGAAAGGTTTCTTTCATCATGCATCTTGAAAGAATTTTTTGCCCACACACGTACCAACGTGCTGTCCAACATACTGAAAGTAGTTGGAGAAATGTGGAGGACGAGGAAACGCGTGCTTTTTCTTTCTGCAACTGCACGACCTTGGCATGCGACGGAGGAGAGACTCACGTGATTTCTTCCGCTGTCGTGATTGGCGGACCTAAATATAAAACAGCCACCTTGCATGAACGAGCCCATACACGGTAAACATGCACGCAGAACGGCAAAAACATCAAACATGTTTTCAGAAGATTTTGAAAACTTTTAACATGAATGAACGAGGCCATACACGATCAACTTGCCTGTGGTTTTATCATTTTTCATACAAGTCGGGCTGTTTCTTCAGGCATGTGTTTACGTGTATGGGCTGCTTATAAGATTTCATGGTTTTTACCTTTCCGATTTGCCTTTGCTACTAGCGGTTAAACGTGGCCTTTTCTGACCCACGTTCTATGACAATAAATGTTTATTTTGGTGCACTGTAAACTTATGATTCCTTACAATTTGACCAGTTTCCCAACATCCTGTATAATATCCTCTAAAGGAGCTAAGTCTGTAGTTACTTTTTCTTAGCTTTCAAAACCTTGTCTCATTGCTCTTTTTAAGAATAATTAATGCGTTGTTTCAATCAGGTAACACTATTTCAAGACCATTGCACCCTTAGTACATTTCTCTTATCATTATATATAATACCATACCAAACCGTTTGGCGTAACAGCCCATTCTGTGGGCCTAAGCCTGCTCCAGCGCCATCCGTTAGCGACTGGCTGAACTATGTCTAGACTAGCGGAGAGCACGTAGTCAGCGCTCTGTGACACCTTGTCCCTAACAGGAGCATCAGGAGCTTTCTAGATCTAGTGGCCGTCACGTCTTGTTTTTACGTGAATCCCCAGTTTTCCTCACGACGCTGCGTGGACGCCGAAAATTGGAAAGCACCGGCCAGGAATCGAACCCGGGACCATGCGGACGTGAGTCCAACGCTGTAACCACTAGACTACGGTGTCTCCATAGGCGGAGCTAGGAATTGTCTGCTGGGGGGGGGGGCAGACCTTTTGGTCGGTCTCGGAGGTCTTGGTAGGTGGCCATCTTATACATAGGTGGCATTTTACAACGATACGTTGTATATTTTATATTTACTACTTGTAAATTTTTGGGGCGTAGAGTACTAGACTGATTATACTACTCGAAGAAGAAAAACAAAAAGAAATATGTTAAATATAATTATAGAAGATCGATAAAAAGAAAGATGTTTATATGTTTGTATATGTTTTAAATAATATGACTTTGGATATGTTGTTGTCAGGAGCAACCAGAATCATGAGGTAAATAAAATGGATGAATTGCAGCAGAGGAGTTATCGTTTTCTTAAGGCTCAATAATAATCATAAAGAACCAGAATAGTAAATTTTATCGTCTTAATTTTTATTTTTTTTTGTCAAAAAGTTGGGGGGGGGGGCAATGCCCCCCATAACTCCACCCATGGGTGTCTCCATTATGTATAGTACATCTTCATTTAATTAGCTAATGAAAACTAGTGAAGAAAACAACACAAAATAGGAAGACAGGGGAAATAAAGACAGAAAAAGATGCAAAACATAACGAAAAGGATATACGAATGTTTTCTCGAGCGCTTAAAAATTAATTAATAAATAAATAAATTAGTAATACTAATAGTAAGGATAGTAATGATAATAATAAAATCCGCCCCAAAATCTATTTAAATATGATAGATAAATGACAAAAGCCAGAAGGCGAAACGCGGTACTAACGACAACACAGAGGAAGCTGTAGTTCGTTGAAGCTGTTAGCATAATTACGACGACAAGAAGAACAAAATTACAGACACACACAAACACACACACACACATACATTCAGAGAGAGAGACAAAAGTGTTCTTGTTTTTTTTTCTTTCTTCTTTTAGTCTCTTCTTCGTTTCCTTTTTGGTTAATTTCGATTTTGTATATCCTCAGCACTAGTTCTTCCCATCCCCCCTTTGAAAAATTTGCATATTATATCGTTTAAAAGGAGAATGGAATCCTTCCTTCCAGTGTCGCTACAGGTTAAAAGTTGGAATCAGGCCAGGAAGAGAAGTTCCAGGTCTCGTCGCCCGCTTGAGAAACACATAGACACGCACAGTGAAAGAAAGAGGCAAAAACGATACCCAGAAGACGTAAAAGAGAGAGAGAGAGAGAGAAATGGGACGATAAAATAGGAAGAAAACGACGACAAGATCCCAAGAAGCACAAGTGGAGAGGAATGAACCTCCAAAAGAGAAGGAAAAAAGAAAATCGAGGTAAATGGTGGGAAGAGGAAAATTTTCAACCTTCTGGATGTAATCTTGTCCATTCTTCCTTAATCACACACAAAATTTACCTCATTCATCTGAAGAAGCATTTACGGAAGCCCGAGTTGGGAGATAATCTAGGCGTGCCTAGTCTTCAGCTTCGCCGCAAGATAGGACAGGAAACGAGATGAAGGGTGAAGGGAAATAACTTTCTGAATTAAACCTTTCAGAAAGAAAGAATAAGAGAGGATAAAAAAAATATCATGGCAATGATGATGATGATGATTATCATGAAAGTGAAGATAAAGAAGAAGATGATGATGAAGAAAGATCGTTCGCATGAGGCTAAGTTTTTCTTGACATTCCTTCGCCATAAGCCCTACTCCTCATCTTTTGGGAAAAGAAAGTTTTTCGAGCGACATTGATCGCACTGTAGTGGGCCTTGACTGCAGCAAAGTTTCAAAATTTTCGTATGGAACGATTAGATTTATTTCTCTCCCATTGGTGTTACGCGAGAGGGTGTCATAGAGTTATGCTTAAAGTTGGTGTAAAGGGACAAGTTTTGCCGATAGATGTCACTACGGTCTTCGTATCTCTCTCATGTATTTTTTACCTTTTACGAAAATTTACAATTTCTCTTACAAATTTCAACCTGGAGACTTCAAATTTTTAGAGAAGGGACTACATAACCTGCCGAAGGCAACAATCCGTGCCGAGTTTTCATTTACAGTTTTCTTAATTGTTAAAATAGTTCCATTGTAAAAGATTTAGATATCCATCTCAATAATGAAGACATTTCAACAAAGAAGAAAATTCTAAATAAAATATCGGCACGGATTATTCCCTTCAATAGTTCCTTATCTAAAAATTTGAAGTCTGCAGGTTGAAATTTGTAAGAGATATCGTGTATTTTCGTGAAAGGTAAAAAATACATTAGAGAGATACGAAGACTGTAATGACATCTATAGGCAAAACTTGTCCCTTTAAACCAACCTTAAAACGGCTTTAATAATCTATCTCGATATATACAAAACTTATTCGTTGCTTAGTAATTTCAATACAATCGCATGATAGTAGTGCAGTCGTCTCTGATGGGAAGGGTCCTTGATTTGATCTTAGGACATTGCATCTAATAGAATCAACATCATGTTCCATGCATTGTCTTGGTTTTCTCCCTACTCTCATTAGAAATTAAACCTTTCAGCTTTACGTACCACGATTACTGCATGCAGGCTAAAGGAGATGCTGATGATGAGCATGAATGAAATGGTGAAATGAAAAATGTGAGAGAAAAAAGTGGAATGTGTTTGTCCACAAAAAAAAAACTCACTTGGCACAAACTGGGATCGAGCCAGGGACCCCACACACTAGTGCTGAACACTCTATGTCACTGAGCCACTGCGGAACTAATTTTTTCTCATTTCATCCAAATCATTCAACAACAATCTATCAGCGTTTGGCGTGGGAAAGCCGGGTTCAGTTCCCGCCGGGAGCTCATGTGGTTCGAATTCCGCGTTAATCAGTAGATCCACGTCTTATATAGCCTCGCTGCAGAAAGGGACGTTACACTCAAAATCAAGCCAACTCAACTCAACAATCTAACATTATGTCCTACGAAACGGAGCAACATTGTAGTCCACCTCCAAAGAAACAAAAAATAATGCTTCCCTAAATCCTCTCATAATTGTAATTATTTACAGGCTCACAGAATTATTATTACTTGCAGGATTATTATTACTTACTATTATTGAAATCAGGACTATCACCCTTTACTTTCATTAATGTCAACTTTTCTTGTCAATCTGGTCATTTTTTCTTGATGATCCTCCCAAAAGCATTTCTCCTAAAGGGTTCCCAGCAAATACAAAAACTTTAAGTACCTCTCAAGTGCTTACGATACTACCGAAAAATCTTAACTATCTGTACTATATTTATTGAAAGTCTGTACTGTATATGTTGGAAAGTTCTGCGTCGTTATCAACGGTCACTTTCTCCATTAATCAATATTCATTTACATCTATCACCAATCTTCTTTAGCTCACAATAATCGTGGGAAGTAGCAAAAAAAAAAAAAAAAAAAAATCATAATACAGAAAATACCGGTACTAAATTTTTGGAAGTCTACTGGTTTTGATCAGATGCCGTGAGATCTTAATATCTCGTCTAAGAACAAAACTAAGATGAACAAGCCTTTAAAAAGGACAATCGAGCAAATCTCTAAGGAAGCCAAGAAAGGGACATTGTTCTACAATCATCGTTGATCTAGAACTGTCGGAGTGAGAAGCAGTTAGCAATGTTTATAGACACGTTCAATAACTTTGCAATGTTGCGGCGGAAATTCAAGACCAATGTGTTTGGGAAATACCTAAGGAAAAGTTTCAAATGGGATCGACTCTCAGCCCGACCAAGAAGTGTAACAGAAGATATGGGGAAAATATGATACATGACATTATTTTCTTCAAATGCATAAATAAACGAACCCAAATTCAGTGTAAAATGCTTAAACTAACCTTACATTATTATTATCCTTAATAATGCTGTTATTAAGAAGCACGGAAAGTAAAGGCCCTAGAGCAGAACCTTGAGGTACACTATATTTCTTTTTTTTCTAAGACATGCTTTTTTCGAATTAACTAAAAGTAAGGAAAATGATATTATAAAAAGGAGTTTCGTAATATGAAGAGTGGTAAGATGGTAACACTGAACGAACTCAAAGCTTTCCGTCAAAGACGCTGAAGATGTTAAGATTCTGCGGGCGAAGAGGACTTCAAGACCGAACAAGAACACCATCCCGTTAACGCAATTACTTAACTAACGAGTCCTTGGGGCTGGGAGATGCTTCACAGAGGAGAAAGGGTAGAGAGTTTGAAGTTTTATGGGGCAGGGGGGTGATTGTGCTATGGGAGAGGTATAAGACGGGATAAAGATGGAAGAGAAGGAACCTTGCGTTGTGTTTCAGCCCCTTTTTCCTCAACAAACATCCTTCTTTTTTCCTCTTTTCTTGTTGGCGAAGGCTGGTTGGTTGGTTTCCTGGCGCCGTGGGACTGCAAAACGCTAGCGTCATCTTCGTCCAGAAATAAAACAAAACATAACAGCAAATAGACAATTAAAAGGTCCGATGGACTGGAAGTATACAAAAAGTACCTTATTCTCTACGAGCAGCTCTGCTATAATCATTATGTATAACAAAAAGTGTTAGATATATTTCTTTCAGTTAAAAAGAATTATTACTATATTTTATACACTGACAGATAATTAAGTATGTACCTAATATTTCACACTATACAAAGAGTCGGAGACTTAACAGCAATGTTGTACGCAATACTGCTATCCTGCATGAAAACAAGATACATAGGTTACGTGTGATGAGTACTACGACTAAAAATGTTACTGGTAATAGTGATACGGCAGGGGGTGAAATAATGGTGAAGCTAATTAAATTTGTGAATATTTACTTACGTTGAACGAAACATAAACTGTATAGAGGAGGTGGCCAACGTGTCAACTGCGATCTACGATTGACAAGCCATGAGAGGTAGTCCATAGTGATCTGTGTCATACCGTCTATGCTAAATACTTAGTGTCATACTGTCTATGTCAAATACATTGTGTCATACCGTGTATCAAATACTTTGTCATACTATATATGTTAAATACTTTGTGTCATACTGTCTGTCAAATACTTTGTGTCATACTGTCCGTCAAATACTTTGTATCACACTGTCTGTCAAATATTTTGTGTCATACTGTGTATGTCAAATACTTTGTGTTATACAGTCTATGTTGGGTAATTTGTCGTTTTATGGTTCATTCTAGCAGGCTAGTGGACAGATAAGATGATCACTAGTGATTTCTGAAATTTAAACTAGCCTACAGACACTCATGCCACCTATGCTGTATAGCATAGACAAAGGAGTTCTAGCCAGCTTGTAAGTAAGATAATACATGATCAACACATCGGTTTTCAATGCATTTTTTGGCTTTCAAGACCAAAATTTGCTATCTGTTCATCGATACTACAAAGAGTCGAAATGAAACCATTTGACAAGACAAAGCTGTCTTACATTACATTTTCCTTGTTGTTTGGTGTCACATCATATATAGTTTCAATTCACAATTTATTTTTTAACATGTTATATATATGCAGACAAATACCAAGGTAGTGATTTCTCATTAAATTCGAGTCATAATTTATTTTTAACATGTAATATATGCTTACATATATCAAGGCAGGAATTTCTTATTAAATTCGATTCCCTATTTAATTTATTTTTAACATGTTAAATATGCTTACGAATTCCAGACAGGAGTTTTTTTTTTATTATTATTATTGAGTTCATTTTAATTTATTTATTATATACTAGCGTCAATCACCTGCTTCGTTGGGTTAAAAATAAGAAAAAAAATAGTAATATATTCCGTTAGTCAGTCCCTTTTTACTACTACTGAAGCGCTCTCTAGTAGATTATGTTTTTTGCCTGTCATTTGCGATCATTTTTATATATCTACTCCCTACCCCCGCCCCTCACCCAAGTTGCGGGGCCGATGCCAACTTTGATTTAGACGGTATCGGAAGCAGGGGCGGATCTAGGACGGACTTCTGGGGGGGGGGGGGATGGGTTGTAATACTGCTACTTTTAAGAGCTACAAACTCAGGGATGGGTTTTATTTATATATAAAATAAGAAAGTTTCCTCTTCTGGGGGGCAATCGCCCCCCCCGACCCCGAAAACTATGGATTCGACACTAATATCGGTCATTTTCGATCATTTATATATATATATATATATATATATATATATATATATATATATATATATATATATATATATATATATATATATATATATATATATTCCCTCCTCCTCCATCTTAATGTCGGTCATTTTCCTAATATCGGTCATTTTCGATCTCCATCTATATATATATATATATATATATATATATATATATATATATATATATATATATATCCCCTCCTCTGTCAATGTAGAATAATAAAATTCCATTCCATGCCCGAACCTTATCTATGTAGAAAATCTGATCGAGGGCGGTCGAGTGGTTCAAGAGCTAAGTCACAAACATAGTGAATTTCATTTTTATATAGATAGATAGATCTATCAAATGAATCATCATCATCATCATCATCATCATCATCATCATCATCATCATCATCATCATCATAGGTATTCTGCCCTTACTGGCAGGTCACTTGCAGCAGCTGAGAAGCTTCCATGCTCCACGGTCCCCCGCTAACCTCTTCGTCTTCACGTATGATCTTTCTGTTTTTATATCAAATGAAACTCCTAAAATAATATGACATTGTCTTTCCCATATATGCAAGGCATTAGTATATTTGAAAACACATATATCTTTGCTGGAGCTTTAACACTATCGTTTAATTTGTTGTATAAAGATGGTAAACATAATACACATCTAACTCCAAGTGAACACAATTCTGAAACCAAATGCACCTAACTCAAGAACACACACACACAAGCTGTCTTTTTAACACGTGTATCACCTCCAGCAGATCTTTTCTTAATACGTGGAAAAATGATATGACAAATCACACCTGGTACAAAAGATCATCCTGGTAGGTGGTTGTCGTAACTTGACAGATCTTGAGCCGAAAGCTCTTTCTATTTTTCTTTTTTTTTCTTTTCTTATTTCTCTGTCTGTGTCTGTCTTGAGCCAAGTTATATAAGTATTAAAAGAAAAGAAATGAATGGAAATAATTCATACAGAATAAAGTAAGTTCTTCTCTTTAATGCACATTACACAACCTGGCACCATCAGCAGGAGTTTCGGCATTCACCTGGTCGCCTTCTTCAGGGAAGAAGGAAAAGCTTGTGTGGTATAAGTTGACGCGGTCGGTCGAGATGGAGTAGGGTGGTGAGGGGTTGATTGAGATGGGGGGAGGGATTCGTGCAGCAGGAAAAGAAGATTATGGGTGGCATATTAACTCTCTTACACCTCCTTTCATGATCATCGCTCTTCTTTCTTCCTAGTCTTTATTCTTGTTCTTTTGTTTTCTTCTTCTTCTTCACGTTTTGACTGTTCTTCTTCATCATCTCCACGCGTACAGCCACGTGTAAGAAGAAAATTTCAGCGTGCTTTTGTCTGTTTTCCCTCCCTCCCCTATCTATGTAACCATTCTTGTCTTTCATATACATACATGTATTCTGAATGCAGCCAGTGTTCCTTGTATGTTAGTATTTATATTTTTAGACAACACGAAATATCATCTTTTTTTTAAATTTTATTTTATCTTTTTCTCCCTAGCTCCCGTTCTCAGACTATGTCACACAATTAACCATTTTCACATACCAAGTACATACCATTAACTTTTTTTTCTTATTTGTTTCTGATTCTATATTTAATTTTTCTTAGTAAATTTTCTTTTTTTCTCATCTACAAGTACAGTTAACCATGCTTGTTCTCTTTTTTCCTTTCTTCGCTGTACTCTCATCTTGTTAGTTGGCTGGCATCAATGATAATGGGATCCCCCTTTCTTCAATTCGTTATTCACACAGCACAACGAGGATATCTACAAACTACATTCTTATTACTTTGTTTTCTCTCTTTTTTTCCTTTCAAAAAGTATTTTGTTTTTCACTTTGTTATTTTTTTACTCTTATTTGTTCGTTTCAAAAATAAAACGGCAACAGTTGTAATCAAAACAAAACTTACTAGAACAACAAATATTTATGTTTATTTGTTTATCTTATGCATGGATATTCATATAACATCTGGTGTTTCACTTACTTGCTCACTTACTGTACGTGCATCTGTTGTACATTTACTCCATTGTTTCTTTGCTTTATACCATTTCTATTTTATTTAGAAAGCATTAACTATTATGCACAATTTGTTAGTTTTGTTTGATTTGTTCATTGTGTTTGTTTTGGTTCGGATTGTTTTGCTTCCCTAATACAGTACATGTAATAACATGCACAGCGAAGGTTGATATATCGATTCTACACTATTATTTGCGTTTAACAAGAAAGAAAAACAGTCCAAAGATGAAATATGTATAAATCGATGTATCTTATTCAACTGAACAAAGTGATATGAGTGAATGTAAAAGTCCATGCGTAGTTTTCGAGAATTGTAAACTTAAAATTCTTGATACTGTACCAAGAATGACACATATTGAAGTAAAACTAATGCTGAATTATATACTTTCATTAAACCCTTCATCACAACACTAGCAAGATGACAGGGTGCAGAATGGTTAATGAGATATAGCTTACCGTTATCATAGTATGCGGTATGATTAATGAGATATGGCCTACCGTTATCACAGTATACAATATGGTTAATGAGATATAGCCGACCGTTATCATAGTATCATAGTATGGTTAATCGCATATAGGCTACCGTTATCACAGTATATAGCATGGTTAATGAGATATAGCCTACCGTTATCACAGTATACAATATGGTTAATGAGATATAGCCGACCATTATCACAGTATACGGTATGATTAATGAAATATGGCTTACCATTATCACAGTATACAGTATAGTTAATGAGATATAGCCGACCGTTATCACAATACACAGTATGGTTAATCACGTATAGGCTATCGTTATCAGGTTAATGAGATATAAGCTACAGTTATCACAGTACATAGTATGGTTAATGAGATATAGGCTATCGTTATCACAGTATAGTTAATGAGACATAGTCCAAAATTATGACTAACTCTTAAATTTCAATTTTCGTTTAATTATAGTGTTTGATGAAACCAAAGTGGATAGTGAAACTGTTATTCGTAATTTATTTTTCAATGAACGTATTGTTTTTCTCAGCAAGTAGTTTAAATCAAATTTACGTCTATTAAAACCAAAGCTTGGACAATGGAAAAGTAAAACCGTCTAGTCTCCATAGTTCTGTGCATCCTGTAGCGCCAGGAAGATTTTTAGAAAGCAATCTTTAGGCTGTTTGTGTAAACCTTACTGGTTCTTCTGAAGAATTTTCATCGCAGAGAGAGAGAGGGAGAGAGAAAGTAAAGTTCTTCTTAGCACATGTCCACAGGACGTTCGTCAGGTTTCATAATTGTTCCGGGATGTTCAGGCTCACAGTAGGATAGGAACATTAAGGATAATGGAAATATCCACGGGAATCTCCTTGAATTTCAATAGGGTTTGCTTGTAACATAGAAACTTTTAAAGATAACGGAAATATCTACGGGATTTTCTTTGAATTTCAATGGAGTGTGCTTGTCACAGTAGAAATTTTATGGATAATGGAAACGGGATTTTCTTTGGATTTCAATGGAGTGCGCTTGTCACAGTCGAAACTTTATGGATAATGGAAACGGGATTTTCTTTGGATTTAATGGAGTGCGCTTGTCACAGTAGAAACTTTATGGATAATGGAAATGGGATTTTCTTTGGATTTCAATGGAGTGCGCTTGTCACAGTAGAAACTTTATGGATAATGGAAAAGGGATATTCTTTGGATTTCAATGGAGTGTGCTTGTCACAGTAGAAACTTTATGGATAATGGAAACGGAATTTTCTTTGGATTTCAATGGAGTGTGCTTGTCCCAATAGAAATTTTATGGATAATGGAAACGGGATTTTCTTTGGATTTCAATGGAGTGTGCTTGTCACAGTAGAAACTTTATGGATAATGGAAACGGGATTTTCTTTGGATTTCAATGGAGTGTGCTTGTCACAGTCGAAACTTTATGGATAATGGAAACGGGATTTTCTTTGGATTTCAATGGAGTGTGCTTGTCCCAATAGAAATTTTATGGATAATGGAAACGGGATTTTCTTTGGATTTCAATGGAGTGCGCTTGTCACAGTCGAAACTTTATGGATAATGGAAACGGGATTTTCTTTGGATTTAATGGAGTGCGCTTGTCACAGTAGAAACTTTATGGATAATGGAAATGGGATTTTCTTTGGATTTCAATGGAGTGCGCTTGTCACAGTAGAAACTTTATGGATAATGGAAAAGGGATATTCTTTGGATTTCAATGGAGTGTGCTTGTCACAGTAGAAACTTTATGGATAATGGAAACGGAATTTTCTTTGGATTTCAATGGAGTGTGCTTGTCCCAATAGAAATTTTATGGATAATGGAAACGGGATTTTCTTTGGATTTCAATGGAGTGTGCTTGTCACAGTAGAAACTTTATGGATAATGGAAACGGGATTTTCTTTGGATTTCAATGACGTGTCAATGTCACATATAAACTTTAAGGATAACGGAAATATTCATGGGATTTTCCTTGGATTTCAATGGGATGTGCTTGTCAGAATAGGAACTTTAAGGATAATGGAAATATTCACAGGATTGTCCTTGGATTTTAATAGGATATGTTTGTTATAGATATGCAAAAGTCGTCGTGTGATTATCACGCAGAGTCCAGAAATATCCCACAGGAATCTTGTAAGACACAAGGACATTAAGTGGATATTTGGATTTCCATAGGATATCCACGGGACGTCCACTGGTAAAAATGAAATGCCCCCATATCCACATCCCTTGGATGGCTAAAGGAAATGTCTTTGTTATTTGGAGTGGGTCCATATTTTGTGGCTATGAAAGTCTAAGTTGTTTCAGGAGTAACGAAGACAACTGAAAACAGTAGATAGGAAAGCATTCCCAGATTTTTTTTCTCAACTGAATTTCAAACATGGTTCGACAATAACTGTTTAAAGTAATGGTAATCTTGTTCATATTCAACAATAGTTTTGTGTATACGAGACTTTGGGTTACAAACTGTAAAATTATGTTTGATCTGTTCATTGTTCAAGTTATAGCAAACATAAGAGGCCATACCTTCTGATTATTACTTCATACAAACACAATCTTACGCAGCAAATGATAAGGAAAACACACATATGTAAGAATGACGATCAAAAACGTTTGAGAAATACGTAATAAACATTTGAAAAATACGTAGATTTATCCAGAAATTATGCAAAAACAACAATGGATGGATGCCATGGCTCCATAAACATCCTCTTTCTGATTGTCCACAAGTTTTTGCGAAACACTGTCTACCAAGACAACTACACTAACCATAACTGTATGTGTTGTAGGATGGATATATATATATATATATTACATCCTGGTTTAACAGACGACGATTTAAAAGCCTCAGCCAAGAAGAAAATAGCAGGCATTAACTTTAAGGCATAATCGTTTTATAGCCCTCGTCCATTTTGCTTGTGATGACGACAAAAAGTTGTTGATGCCAAAACTTTTTGAATTGCTTTATTTCTTTCAACTATACTTTTATTATCATTTCCTTCTCTTCTTTCAGATTTCTTTACTAGTTTCTCTTCTCCACCCCTCCCCCTACTACAGACACGATGTGACAACAAACTGTGAATTGTCACCGGCACCAAGGCAGATTTCTAGTAATGAAAAACCTTGTCATCAATAATGTTTCTCTTGCACGCATAGTGGTTCGCACAAGAAACGTGAAAGACGTGTATACAAAAGACGAAAGCACGCAATATGCACTTGGCTGTAAAAATGACTTTTGTCAGTGGCTTGCTAGCGACGTTCTCTTGGAAGGGGAGAAAATGGGTGGCTCTGGGTATATACCAAGCTGGTTATATCATTTCACATCCCTCTCGGAGAGGGAGGTGGTGGGTATAGAGAGAACTGTTCCATCCCCCGTTTTCAGCATTTCTTCTTTTCGGATGCTATTGTGCGTGTCCGACTCCAGATGGCACTGACAGTTCTAAATGAATCACATATTCACCCTTCTCTTGTCACTCCCAACCCCCCTTGGAAAAAAATAAAAATAATAATAAAAAAAATCACGAAATCTAAAATAAGGAAGGAAAAAAGCATTTAAATATAATTCATAGTTCATATGTTGTCCTAACTTACAACAACCATTATTTTATATATATGTCGTATATACACAATCAATGCAGTTAAATCTAACCTTTCTTCTTTCGTTTCAATCATAACTGTCATCATCGTCACCAACATCGAACAACAACAAACATCATCATTCTTTTCAGAACGTCTTTAAAAAAAATGAAAAAGGAACGAAAATGAAAAGCGTGTTGGCAATGACAGGACAGCTATAACTCAAAATTCGTCATTTGTTAGATAAGACGGGGAAAGGATACCCAACTGAGGGACACAGATAGATACTACCAAAGGGGATGGTTGATATTTTCCTCCAGGCTGGTAATGGTGCTGCTTTACAGCAATGGGGCAGGAATGAGGGTGTTAAATAGAATCCGAGACAGCAAGAATCTATATAACAAAGACTTCACTATATACATATGTTATATGAACTCCATTTTTCAGTTCACATCTCTTCATATATTATAGTAGCAACAGCTATTAGCCGGAACGAACAAATTAACTTTTAGGATTACAAGTTGCAACATTTGTTCCCTCGGATTCGTCGTCATTTGAGAAACCGTCATTCTTCTTCTTCTTTCGTCTGTTTCAAGAACAAAAGTCGTCTCTCACGATACAGTATGCATGTGACAGTGTGTGATATATGAAATAGGATATGGTCTCAGGCACATTTGGAGCTGTCATTTGCACGGAACCGAAAAAGATTCGGCTTACTCAAATTTGAACAAAATTGTATACTTACAAAGAATTTATTATATAAACAAAAGAAGGTATTTGATTGTTGAACGAAATTTGTTCCTTTGGAGATAAAAGCTAAATCAAATTATGTTTCATACATCAATGTGGAATCCAAACTCTCCCTATCAGAATCAAAACCGGAATTTTACATGCAAGAGAATGTGAGGTACCCATATGTCTAGTCAGGAGTTCAACAGACGAAGTTAAGAACCATTGTGGCTAAATAGAACCCAACTTCAGTGCGCAAGTTTTCGCGCTTCTACCATACCAAATCAGTGCAATTTTGTGGGGTGAAGTGTTACTGATACAGGTGGAATTTTTTTTTTTCAGTATACTGTCGCATATGCCTTTATTATTATTGTTATTATATCTCCAATTACTTTACAATGCATTGGAAATTGTCTTCCTTAGCCTCAAGAGCATATCTGTTAGGTATCGAACTTAAAATTTTATTTAATATGAAAAGCCTGTTTAACGTTAAGAATCTGTAAAAGTATGCATTTCATAAATCTCAGTTCACAAGATCATAAATGCATAATACCTCAAGAATTTGGGAAGTTTTGTATGTAATCTATGAGTTCCAAATTTTTCTCTCTCGCTCTCTCTCTCTCTCTCTCTCTCACACACACACACACACACACAAACTAATTATTTAGCAATGATGGAACTCAAAATCAAGTGGTTATGAAGAATTTTCATTTTAGAAATAACATTATTTGTGATACGCATTTGTACACATTGTTTCCAGAAATAAAATACAATACTTACACTACTTCAGATCTATGGGAAGTGTGTCTACTTCTTAGAAATAACAACAATTGTGATACACCTTTCTATGATTTTTTAAAGCTAAATTTCAAACCTTAATTAATAACTATCATTGTACATGTTTAGCCTTATACATGTACATGTTTAACCATGTTTAGTACATGTGCCTTATTTGTTACAAAATTTAAATCTGAAGTGAAGTATGTGAATACAGTAACATAATCGTGATACATATTTCTCTGTTACATAATTTCAGATCTGAAGTGAAGCATGTAAACTTGTAAAACGTACTAACAAAAATTGTTGGTGCATGTTTGTGCCTTCTGTGTTACATAATTTTAAATCTGAAGTGAAGTACGTATGTGGAACTGTTATAAATGGTAACAATATTGTGACAAATGTTTGTGTTCTCTTTGATACATAATTTCAGACCTAACTTGTTGAAGTATGTGAACTTCATAAAAGTAATGACAACAACCGCGGTACGTCTTTGTACTATCTTTGCTACACAACTTCAAACTTGACGAAATGAAGTATGTGTACTTTTCAGAAACGTTAATATTTACAATATATGTTTGTGCTTATTTGTAATAGCTATATTTGTTCAAACCCGTAGTAAAATATGTGTGTTGTAGTGCCGCATTAATAAAGAATTAGAAAACTGAACGTTTCTATTTGTAGTTAAGATGCGGAGAGGGGGGAGAAGGAGACGTTTCAAATTATTACATCTAACATTGGGATATGGAGATGGGAAGAGCGCAACCAGAAAATCTAAATATTATCGTTCGCTATATATATATGCAGTGCTATAAGCTAGGCAGGGACAAATATGGAAATGTACGGGGAAGAGAGAGAGGGAGATATTGTGGTAAATTTTGGTGGAAGGGTGGGTTGGAGGAAGCTGGGGTAAGGGGAAACAAACGATCAGAAAGAGACTTGTAACGGACCCCATCGTGTAATAGTTATAGAGGTGAGATAAGGTCCAAATGCCCTTGCAGTTCGTCGATCTGTTCTTATCTCTATTCCAGCATTGAGGGGTGAGAACTATCGTGGTGGAATGAGGAAGCGCATGCACGTGAAATGACGATAAAAAAAATTGTGTGCGAGAGACGAACGAACTGAGGGGTGGAGGGTCGGAACTTCACTATTGGAGCATTTTTTCCTCCCTGGAACTTCGAGTTGTTCCGGATTCACCGAAACACTACATTACTAGATATACGGAATTTATAAACGAAAGAAATTATTGGAGTGACTGATTTTAACCTGAGCAAACGTAACACATAAAAATTAAAAAAAGAACCTTAGAAAGGAGAACACTTACGGAACATCTAGGATCTTAATTCATACTATGAATAACCTTTGGCCTTACGGTTACATTTAGTACTTTGTTTTAGGTTTTAATCTCTTTTTTCAGAAAATGAGCTATATGAGATGACACACACACACACACACACACATATATATATATATATATATATATATATATATATATATATATATATATATATATATATATATATATATATATATATATATATATAATATCTACTCACATGATGATATTCGAGGAGGAGGTTCTCACTCATATTTCGATACGTAAGTTCTAACAAATCTATACTGAGCTTTCGATCGGCAAAGAACCTTCTTCATAATATATGGGAAAATAAATTTAAAAAAAATAAATAAAGAGAAAAAAAATCTTCTGTTAATCTAAGTTTTTATACACAGTCAATATATATTCGTTGCCTGGCAATTTAGATTTTAAAAAAATAATATTGTTTCGTAGCACGATCGTCAGCAAAACAGGGTATAAAGCTATATTTGTTCCCTCAACTTCAGAATATGTGTGTCAATGCGAGTATAGTTTGTCGGTAGTGCCCGTTCTCGTATTGTCCCCTCCCCCCCTACAACTCCCCGTGGCAAAAAAAGTATACTACTGACCAGTTTTTTTTTTAACGTATGAGTCTGGTAAACACTTGCTCTGGGGCCCATGCTAATCTATGTATGTCAAGAGTCAAGTGGCGTGCCGTAAATAGATAATACTATTACACAGTAATAGACTATACTGAACTATAAAATAATATTTGCTGCACTTTTGTTATGTTACAAACGGACATTATGATTTGTCTCTGATTTAGTATCCTTGGCGCTTAGCATGGACGCCCGAAGAAAATTTTCTAGGGGGAGCTCAAATCCCTGGTTGCTATATTACGTTTGGCATTTTTAACTTGTATTAAGAAAATCTTAAGAAATTTAATACATTTTCGTGAGCCATGGAGGCTCGAGTCCCACCCTCCCCTTCGAGCACCCATGGTGCTTAGCATTGAAGTCACCTCTGCCATAATGCCACCCTCACATGCATGCATACCCATTTAAATTTCATTTCTGTGAATAGTTGTCGCAGGTGCACATTGGTTTGCTCACGGTCCTATAATGACATTGAGGCAGCACTGCTACTGACATCGCCCCGCCCTTAACAAAAAATCACTACGACTTCTTAATTTATTCAGTATTCCTGATCTCTCAACTTCCCTCCTGCTCCCTCAACGATAATTAAAACACGTTTCCCTTGCAGAAATTATGCAGATATATAGCATTTAGCCACTGATTTTATTAAATGTTGCAACTATATCTCTCGCAACTCCTAAGACTCCAATAACACACTTTGTATTGCTACTTATTTCAGAATTTGCTTCGGTACACTTCAAAAATATCATATTCTGTACATTATTGACGAGTTAAATTAATTTCTCTGTTATTAGGAAAAATAAAAATGTTGAACAGTGTATCCTAACCAGGCCTGTATTTTTACGGGGGACTAGGGGGCCGGGCCCCCCTAAATTTTCACTGCCTTCCCTAATATTTTCACGGTAGGCTTGCAAATGAACTATAATATGGTTGGGTCGAGCGCCCCTAACTTCTATCGCCCCCCCCCCTACATTTTTGGGCTGGCTATGGGCCTGATTCTAACCAACCTTGTCTTTATTTTGCAACAATATATTAAAATGTTAGAAATCTTGTCGAGGGTTTAGAGTCCGCGAAATGTATTGTCCAAATAACATCTGAGATTTGCACTCTAACGAGCATATTTGTGTTATATACAAATGCAGTGCTTAGACAATCATAGTAGTGCGTATGGAATTGTGAGGGATAAATCTTCCATTCAGGGAGCCGATTATACATAATCAAACAGATCTATTATCTCTATTACTGGATGGTCTTAGGAGAGATTAACGAACGTATTTTAAAAGTTATTAACTAATGTTGTTACTATGGTGAAGCTTCCATAATTACACTTCTTTTGTTCACCTCTGGTGCATGGGGTCCCTGGTTCGATCCAAGCTCGCGCCAAGTGAACTTTATGGTGGACAAACACAGTGTGCGTGGGGTTCTCCCATTTCCTCGCAATTTATTCATTCCACCATTTCTCATCATCACTGCCTTCTTTAGCCTAGCCAGTGAGACGTAAAATTTAAAGATTTCATTTCATTTCATTTTTTTTCTTTTTTTCAATGGTTTAAGCAGTTGATTCATCTCTCAGGGAACTTTCTGACTCAAACAAGTAAACTTTAAGTTGACCTGCTATATGCAGAAATTACAGCAAGACTCTAAAACACTCTTCAAAGAAATAATCAACATTGGCGAATCTGCAACAGCATTTAAATTAGTTAAGTATTGGAGGCAGACATTATGCAGCGTCTATTATGTGATTAAACAATAATAATAATGTGACAGTGTGTATAACGTGAAGAAGGTTGCTTTGTCAGTATACACAACGTGACAATTGAAATTTGAATTCTTGCATTTCCATCATCTTCCATTCCCCAGTAAGATTAATTATTACTTGGAAATAGAACATATGCTAAATCTTTAGATTTAGCAAGTAGAAACTTTCATTTAGTTTCATTTTATCGTTGTATATAGCTTACGGACAGATCAGCATTTTGCATCCTGACCATTATAATACTCTGCTAATCTCAACAGTACTGCGAGTAATCTAACATGCAAGGATGATATCCATACTCCCATAGAAATACCTTGGGAACAAATGTTTGTTTGTCCATAATATGGGATTAACTGGATATGTCACATTCATCCAAGAACTCGATTCGTAACTTGATTCTCTACACCCTGGTCAAAATTCACGGTGATACATCACGTAGTACCTGAGATTTTGTACCTCTCGGACGGACACGGACGGACAAAATAAATATATAAAGGAGTTTTTGGTAAAGTAAATTCTTTAATAATACTGGTACAGCGTACTATTTATTTTAAAGCAAACATCTGTTTCATCTATACTATGCTATAGTTACTACATTCCCCAGTTCCTTATCTTGAACTAGGCTGAAGCAAAAATTCGGATATATAAATATAAATATATATATATATTTGAAGAAAACATTTAATAAAAACTTCCGGAACAGTGACGCTATGAGAGACAAACACATGAATTAAAAATCACCGTTTCGGTTTATCATGAATCCTTCCTTCCTATCCCCTGCCTGCAAGTATAGATAGCACTTGTATATCCCCTCTCCAACATCACTACCATCTACCTGACAATTTCTTCGTGTAATGTTCTTCCAGCTGTCGCGAGGAGGTACCGCTGATTTGCCTCTACGTGTGTAAAAGACCACGGTTAAAGAGTCACGGCCTGCCCACACAGTGTGTATATATGCATCTGCATGCAATTGCAATAACACGCAAACATACATACACACACGCACACACCGAATTTTTATTTTAGGTACATAGCTTTCATACCGTAGCATGATCACCACGGAATCTGTATGGGGTCTAAATGAATTTCACTTGTGAGTACCATTTAAATAATGGAAATTCTGCGTGCAAGTTCACAATACCTAAGCACTAAGGAGCACTCATTAAAAATTCGACTTTCGTTATAATTCATGTCTTTCATTCTTAGAGTTTTATTTATTTATTTTTCGTGAGCGACAGCAAGTTCCACAAACTTGGTGTAAGTTCATAGGCCTGGCCCTAAATGGGGTGCCAAACCTTCCTGGGACACTGTTGCTCCCTCTAAACACCGTTGTACCATAAGTAAGGTCCCTAAGGTTCTTTCCCTTCTCAGAAGTAATGGGTCATGCCCAGGGCCGTGCCGTGGAAAATCAGCGCCCGGGGCGAGAGTATACGACGGCTCCCCCATACATATATTCCAAGCAATTTTTCCTATCTTTTTTCCTTTTTTCTCCCGAATTTTTCGCCCCTTACTTCGGCGCCCGGGGCCGTCGCCCCGCTAGCCCCTTTCCCCCACGGCACGGCCTTGGTCATGCCCCAATTTGCAAATATCATAGTTTGCCAATGGGTAAGTTCACTTTATGATAGCCACTGCTGAACAAAAACTTCTAAGGTTTTGTTCTGAGTTTTTTTTTTTTTTTTTTAATTTTTTGCTAGAACAGAGAAAATACAACACAACGACAAAAACTACGATAACAAAAATAAACAACACGAAACTTAGCAGCAAACCGACAACACTGCAAGATTTCATAGATGTGGGGTGACGACCGAAACACATCCTCGCGTTCTATTGAATGGTGAAATCGGTAGACCTAGGTCAAGCTTCACGATATTTTGCGATCACTTATAGGAACGCAGTAGTAGCATTAGCGCCAACTCTAGGGGTAGAGGCATGGGCGGAGCTATGGGGGGCATAAGAGGCATTGCCCCCCTACTTTTCAACAAAAAAACAAAAATGCTACTTATAAGATACTTCAATTCTGATTTGTATTAACCGTGCCCCCTCTCCCAGCAGACAAAAATCTGCCCCCCAGCAACCAATTCCTAACTCCACCTATGAGTAGAGGGTCCGGTACCCCTGAACTTTGCTTTGGCCTACATAAATCATTGATGTCCAGTTAGATAAAAACTGATAAACTTGAATGGCGCCCTCCTCCTCCCAAACATTATATAGAAATTGGCGTTACTGTACAGTAGATTAAAAAAAATGTTTCAAGTCTCATGATTATGTCCTTCGGGCTGAAGTTGATAGATGATTGATGAAAGTGAATGAATAGGAAGGAATTTATAGAGTGAGAATAAGGAAGGAAACGGGACAATCACTAAGAAAACCCACTGATATGGCATCGTCCACCACAAACTCACATTGAATGGAATCAAACTAGAGACTCCATCGTACAGAGGTGGGTACCCTAACCACTGAGCCACCGTTCCTCTTACAGCAGATGGCGTACGCAGAATTTCACACAGAAGGTTCAAGAAAGTGCATGACGTTTCTGAACAGGCGCGAATTTTTGTATTCATATTTGTACCGTATTTCTCTAAATATCTTGTAGAAGGGGACTTCTATATGACATTTTTAAATATATTTTCTCTAAATATCTTGAAGAGGGATTAAAATACTGTAGAAGGGGGATTAAAATAAAGTAACCCTCCTTTACGTACGCCACTATTGTAGACTGATAGAGTACATCACGCTTTGTTTGTATTTCACGTGACAAACGACAGTTTTCCCCTGTATATTGTCATTTCCATGGGAAAAAAAGGTATCACTTTAGTCATTTATTAAGCAATGACAGGAAAGCACAGGACGAAGGGTATATTCCCACCACTCGCTCATTTGTATTCACTTATAATACTTAGCAACACGCATGCATTCTTTCAGTGCTAAGGGATGGCTATACCAACTGAATAACAAATGTTGGATGTGTCGTCGAGATGGCTCCAACTCTCCAATATACAACCATGGTCAGCCATTATGATGATTTAAGACGACACGTTTTCCATATGTTTCAATGCTAGTTTATGACCAAAAAATCAGTTGGGAGTTTATGCTGGAAAATCAATTTTATAAACTACGAAAAAAAAATGTATTCAACTATTATTCTTATTTAAAGAATCCAACTATTGCATAAATTCTTATTTAAAGAGATACAAAAGAAAAAAAACATAGCAATATTAAGATTTAGTTGGTAACTAGAAAAATACTTGGGTATATTAGTTTTATTTTCCTTTGAAATTTGTCTCATCGTTGTGCTCTTTTAAGCTAATAGTTCATGATCAGTCCTATATAATTTTAGTGTTGAATAAGGAGGCACGAAAGGCACAAGCCACTTTTTTTTTGTTTCCTTGTGTAGTCTGTTTCTGAGATTTGCTTCCAATAAAAAAAAAAAAAATCCTTGTTTAACACAATGTAGTTTTGTATTAGGGCCACACATGATTTTCCACGAATGGAAAAGGTGGAACTTGCGGTTTAGTTTCCTCATACAATCATCATTTTGGGTGGAGAATTAAGAATAAAAAACTCTATTCATTTTCACCAACAATTCCTGAGTCACTGACCACAGTTACAAAATAACCACAAGACAAATGAGAAATAGGCGTTGGCAATGTTCAATTCAAACGAATTATTAAGTCATCATTTTTACTGAAAAATAGTAGTAATAATAAATCAAGGAAATTAACGTGAGTTGTTCCAATATAAATATAAATAAATGTAAAATCATGAGCTTTACAAAGCAACGAAACCAGTGCAATTTCTACATATATATACAATAAATGAAACTGAACTACCCGTTTTAAATGATTTAGGAGTAATATACATTACAACATTAATTTGAAAAGTACATTGAGACCTTAATTATTGAAGCAAACAAAAATGTTTCATTCATTCTCGAAATTATTACAAAGTTTAGCAAATCCTTCACACTTAAAAAAATTGTGTTAAACTTGTGTTCGCTCCACGCCTGAATATGAAACGTTTTTATGGAATTCAGACACAAAAAGTACTCACTAAAAATAGGGGAAAAAATTAAATTTCTTAAGTATCTTGTTTGCAAGCAAACATTTCTCTAAATGGGAGTTTCAATCTTGTACAAATACCTAATAATAACCTAGAACTGCCACGAACTGTTTTCGAGTTTCGAAATAAACGTAACGAATCGAAAAACACGTACAAAAAAACTATATTTTCTTTAACTGTACAAAAGCAAGGACGAATATGCTAAGTAAGTCACCAATATGGAGGATAAGTCCAGCCTACAAAAGACTCGTGAAAATGTCAGGTAATACAAATATTAATACTGACACAGGACTCTTTGGCGAGAAGGGGACAGAGGGACGTGTTCCCTTAAAGTGCTGTCTCCACTTGTTTCCCAATAGTTTTCATAATATTAGCAGTATGCCCTCTGTACACTACGATCAACCTATTTAAAATGGCGATGTGCTGGGACCTGCAAACTAAGATGAACAAGCTTTCTACAAACACACACATTTTGTGGTGCAAATTTCACTCGAATCCAGCAATGTATTGCATATTGCTTTAACTCCAGTATCTTAGTTTCACATCCCAAAAAATTCAGCTTCAATTACGAAAAGCCTACATGTTCAAAGAAGGAAGTATGTTAAACAGTTTTGATTTGGAAGGAAACATAGCACAAATATGCAATTAGCTTTCATCGAATAAAATAGGTGAAAACTTTTCAGACCAAGAGAAGAAGGTAGATTTATTATTAATTGATGTAGGAAATGCTTTAAATGCATAATTTGAAAAATGCTCGAGACTGGGTGAGAGGTAAGACTTGGAAGAACTAAAAATTGGAATGTAGGATAGGACAGTGAAGTTGGAAGAGGTACGTATTTGACGAAAGTTTTGCTTTTCGGTAACATAATTTACCATCTACAGAGTACGAAAGAAGACTATGATTAGGAAAAAGACTAATTTGGTAGGAATTTAAAGACTAATGTACACCTTTTTTAGATGATATGGCTATCGTTGAGGAATCTGAATCAAAAATTAATATATAGTATCAGAAAAGAAAACAATTTGAGGTTTAAATGCGAAAAGATTACAGCAATAGTGGCAGGAATGATAGTGTCTTTGTAGAAATCTGAGCAAAGAAAGTAGAATAGGTGGCCAATTTTCTTTGCCGAGGTAGTACGATAAATAAAGGTATCAAATATAAACTGAAAATAAAAAGCAACGTGAGAAACTGTGAAATATCTTAAATGGTCAATTTCAACGACTTCCGGTTTGAATTGAAGTTAACGTATGAGATTGAACCCATTCTTAGGATGCTTGATTGATTGGAAAAAGAAAAACTGCTTCTCGAGGCGGAGAGAACAGTTCCGAGCATAGCATAATTTGAAAGTCTAAAAAGGGTAAACAAATTCACCTTTTCACTCATGAACCGGCTTCAATTTCAAGCACAAAAAAAAAAAAAAAAAAAAACAGGAAACTTTTCCAAGAATCAAGGAAAAATAAATTTTTAAAAAAAGTAATTCCTTTAGAATTTGGAGTAAATTCACTCCTTGTCCTTGACTGACACCAGAATAGATGCGAACCTAGCTTGTAGTGACCACCACCTAGCACAAATTGGTGAATTGTTTTCGTGCAGAGTCATTGTTTTTATGACAAAAAAAAAAACTATTCTCAATTAGAGAATATGTCACTAGATACCATTAGAATATTATTTAGACCAAGAAGAAATTGTAAAAGCATTTTATAACGTGGCTTTTTCTGTCCAAATTGTGGTATAGATAAATAAAAACACGAATATACTATATAGAATAAACGCATGTGCTCGACTCTTCCTATCCTGTTTTTTTGGCACGTACAACTTTATGTTAAATGAGCAGCATTTGTCTTCTTATTCACTTGACAAGAATAGGGGAAGCAATTCCAAATCTAGTTTTATTTTATTTCTTTTTTATCTGTCTTTTGTAAGACACCTAATTCATTTGATAAAAATGATTGTTTATTAATCCTAG
This sequence comes from Thermobia domestica, assembly GCF_964235325.1. Taxonomy (NCBI): domain Eukaryota; kingdom Metazoa; phylum Arthropoda; class Insecta; order Zygentoma; family Lepismatidae; genus Thermobia; species Thermobia domestica. The sequence continues at coordinate 58,971,623 of NC_137463.1, forward strand.
AATTGGTTTAAATTGCGGAACGGTAGCTGTAACTAAGATTAATGTAATCTCACACCATCTACCGTCCCACACATACAAACATACTTATCAACATACACTTTGCAAAGCAAGCACGGGTTACACGTTCTCCGACAAGCTTACTTCTAAAATCATTTTTCTTTTTGTAAAAAAAAAGATTTTTTTTTGTCATCCGTTATTTCTTTTTAGTTTACTTTTCTGCCTGTAGATGGCAAGTTGAATCGGGTAGTTGCCAGACACGACTAAATGCGCGACATGAGAAGCCGTGCTAATGGGGAACCATTTATCAAACACAAGGCGAAATGTTAGAAGGAGCTACCGCGTTGAAGGCTGTGATACCCGAACTGCGACTACTAAACTCAGAAAGACTGTGAGAGTTGTTTGTGTGTGTGTGTCTGTGTGGAAGGAGTTAAAAGGGAGAGAATTAGGAGGGGAGAAAACTCAGTTTTTGAAGTGGAAATGAAAGGAAGTTGAGCAAAAGTGGTACAATGTTAAACTCTGGTAGCTCCTGCTTGTGACATTCAGTGACAGCTTAAGAAACGAATTGGAAAGAGACAGGAAATAAAATCATCGATATAGGTATTGCAATGTTATGTACAGATAGCGCCAAAAAGAGTCGTGCTAAAACTAGAAAACTCTAACCTTTTATTACGTAAATGAAGTTTAATTTTGCTAGGCTAATGAGTCAAAATAATATTAAATGAAGTAAAAAAAATAATATTAAGAGTTTTGTTACAAAATATAAACTGCATATTACAGCGAGTCTATGCCATATGTGTAAAGATAATATTGTTAAATTCGGTTTTGTTTTGTTCCCTGCTGAAGTAAATTACTTCACTTAACAATGCCTTAGAGATCAACACCATGGCATCACGCCTTTGGCTCGATAATGGGCTAAATTTATGATTGTGGGCCAATCATGGGCAGATGTGATCACATATATTAGATGGGCAATTGGAATGTAATAAGATCCTTCCATCCCGTCTTCCATTATTTGACATGAAGAAAGTATTTGATAGTGTGTGGCATAATGGATTAATTTATAACCTTAATTTCTTCTAACTACCAGCGTCTACTTCCGTTTCATACACTACTTTCTCGACTTGAGTTTGAGTTGATTTTAAGTTTAACGTCTTTCAGCAGTGAGGCTATGTGAGACGGGACCTACTGATTAGCGTGGAATCCGAACCACATGAGCTTCCGCCGGGAATCGAACCGGGGTCTCCCACGCCTAAGGCTCGTACGCTAACCGCTTACATAGAATAACTTATATCTCTATTAATAACGAATTTTGCGCGATTTTTCTATATGTACGTAAGTAACATACCAGCGACGACACCTGGCGTCTCAACTTTTACCTTTGCGGATGATGCTCTCAGCAAGTGGAACACAGAAGTACAAGCGGAAAACTGCGAAGTGTTCTTCTACCTGGTATAGTCATTAGAAACTTAAGATCTATAGGACATAAGCACTCGTGATTGAATCACGAAAGATCAAAGCCATGTACAACAAAATCCATCATTCTCTTTACTGCTAACGTCCAATGAGTTCAGAGCTATGCCCCAAATCTAGACCCATTTCCTAATAGTTAAGGTCCCGAGCAAGCGAAGGCTAATGGTTAGCGTTCTTGCCTTGGAATCAGAAGGTGCCGATTTCGAATCCAGTTGCCAGTCATCCCCAGATTTCTTCAGTTTTTTTTTTTTTCAGTTCAGTTCTATCAAACGAATAGGTGGATTTCCCTTTTAAATAGGCCTCGAACGATTTCCTTTACTTCTTTTCTCGTTGAGATTTATTGGCCTTAGATTCTATATCTGGAAACTGGTTAGCTTCTTCTTTCTTCGTCTGTTCCCATTGATGTGATTTCGATCTTTCTGAAGACTTCTCCATAAAGCCTGTCCCGGAATTCTTTCCCTGTCAGACCTTTCTCCCTAAAGTCATTCTTAATTATATCCATCCATTTCTTTCTTGGTATCCCTCTCTCTCTCTTTCTCATCTAGGAACGTAACTTGTGGGGGACAGAGGGCAACTGCCCTCAGGGAATCTCCCCACCGTTCCAGGGGATCACAATTTAAGACAAAATGTTCTTACTCCATATACGATAAGAACATGAAATTGTAAATGAAGCATCAAACGAGTTCACTACATGGCATAAACAAAACAGCACACATAAGGTAAATAAAACAAAAATGAGTCGTGGGCCAATGTCAGTAAAAGAAAAAATGTCTATTATGGGCCCTAGAAATAATATTTAGTCGTATGGCTTGGCTTCGAGTTTTTTTTTCAATATTGTCTCCTCAATTAATTTGTCATGTATGGAACGGGCCCAGGGGCATACTAACTAACGGCCCGCAGATCTTGCCGTGCGGAGGGCCCACAGGCTCCGGGGGGCATAAAGAGTAAGAGAAACATGGAAAGAGAGGGCCCAAGGATTAGAAAAACAGCTTTCTCTAGGGGGCCCAAATACGCATTTTAATGCTTTCTTCCTCCTTCCCCAGAAGAAAATCTAAGTTCCGGCGCTGTTCCCATCCCATCCACTTCAATTGCCCTATCTTCTTAGATATATTTACAGTCTTGATTGTTGCCCTTACTCTCTCATTTCTCACTCTGTATCTTCTTCTAATCCCACACTTCCAGCACAATTGAGTCAAACTTGGTGCTGGTCCTAAGTCCGGGAAAATGAGGAGTAAGGGCATCCGGTCGTGAAAGCTACGCCAAAGCTATCATAATGGGTCCTCTAAACTGCTTAATTAATAAATAATAACATATTTAGGAATTACCACATTTAATTCAAAACTTAATTATAAATCAGATCTTTGTTATGTTAAAGCAAAACTACCAAAGTAACAAACCTACTAATTCTATTGAAACGTTTAGCTTACATTATTTGGAGTTTAAAGCCAGACATCTCTACCAAAACTTACAAGCTTTTCTACATCCATATGCGACATTCGACAGTACAGGTTGGTCTAGTGCTGGTATGTAGCTACTTTTAAAAGCACATTTCTAATTTCAGATTGTCAATCCTTACGAGTGATATATTGCATTTAACATCCCTAGTCCATTTTATTTACTTAACTTTTGTAAGCCTGAGCGTGCTCCAACGCCATCTGTTAGGCACCAGTAGAACTACGTCCAGCCAAGCGACAAAAGAGCATATCAGGAGCTTCCTGGACTTAATGGCTATCACGTCTTTTAATTACATCACTGCCTAATTTGCCCCACGACGCTGGATGTACACCGAAAATTAAGGTGCACAGTCTTGGGTGCTCATCAGTGGGAACGGAAATGAGTCCAACGAATTATCCGCTAGACTACATTTATTTACTTACGATGTTTTATTGTAAATCTATTAACAATGGTATCTCGAAACATAGTGAGATTGCTATGTGCACGACAAAAAAAAAAAAAAAAGTCGGACATACATCCTATCCCATTCCATTACTTCATACATATAGGACCATACAACTTGGGTCACTTGTCAGAATGGCTTTTACAGCATGCTGCAAATTTTACGAATGTTATGTCCTACATGTCGCACACCGAGTTAAACTTCTCAATCCAATTATTTATTATATAACCGCATTGAATTTCCATGTACCACACATTATCTCGAAACATCAAGATCTCGCAAAAACTGATAAGAGAAACGCCTACCTCTGGTACCAACAATGGGAGTGGGTAATGTCACAGAACTTGTCTTCATTATGCAGAATATTCAGTGAGGTTTCAAATGACGAATTATGTTAATAATAATCAACTAATTAGGTGATTTTGTTTACTACATATTAGATTCAATTATGTGCTGTACAAAGAAAAAATCTAACTCGCATTGACAGTTTTGGATATCAATCAACGGATAATGTTCGACTCGAGCTTCCTCTAATACTTTACTATTACGTATTGACGTTGTATGAGAGGCGAATATTAAGTGAATTTTTTCACTGCCTGAATGTATTCTCCTTGAATGACCAAGGATGGAGTTCAATGATATTTGCATCTTTTGTTACGTTTTGTTAAAATTAATTGAGATAAAGTATGTATGGATAATACTTTAATTTGTGAATTGAAATGTTCTCAGTTTCAGGGAAAACGAAGGCTCGTAATTAAAAATGTATTGCAAACAGGTCTTCACGGGTTGGCAGCCAGGTAAACACTGTTCTATCTTGCAACGTTTCGACATCTTCAGGCAAATATGATAGGGCAATAGAGTGCGTCTACATACTTCGTGTGTGTGTGTGTGTGTGTGTGTGTGTGTGATTGGACTTTTCTGATTGGTGGTTGAAATGGCGGCTTCTGATTGGCACTTGAAATGGCAGGATAAGATTGGTGTCCATGTTTGACTCAGTTAGAATTCCGGGTCTCTGTTAAGGTTCGTTTTTTCTTTCTTTCTTTCTTGCGTGATTGCAACAGCTTCAGTTATCCCCCTATTCCAAACTCTTTGAGCATTTTGCTATTGTTTTAGCATCTGTGAATAAAATCAAAATCTTGTGTATCTGATTCTAAAAATATATTGTGATGCACAATAGGGACATAGGACTTTTTGTTTTTAATATATTCTTTGATACTTTACGTTCATCCTTATATATATATATATATATATATATATATATATATATATATATATATATATATATATATATATATATAGAGAGAGAGAGAGAGAGAGAGAGAGAGAGAGAGAGGGAGAGAGGGAGAGAGGGATCCTATATATAATAAAGAAAAATTCAGAAAATGCTTTTAAGAATAAAAAAAAAGAGATGTGAAAAATATAGAAATATGAAATTATGTTTTAAAAAAGATGAAAGAATATAGAAATGAAAAATTGACGCATACTTCTCGTTCCTCTTCATTCTTTTATTATGTCTTTCTCTTTTTTTACGAAAAACCTTTGGTAGGGATCTAGGAGGGAAAGGACGAAAGAAAGAAGAAAACGAGAGAAAGATAGAAGTGTCTGGAATTTAATCTCTTCAGATTGCAATCCTTTTCTTTTCCTTTTTCGTAGTCCCCTCTTTTCCTTTCTTCCATATCCTACTGATTTGCATTCTGATTCGTGTCAGGCAGGCAGCCAAACCTCGTACTCGATCTTTTATCCTAAGATGAGCAACCACTACTATAAAAGCATAGGAACGAATTCTGCCTACCTCTCTCAAAAATAATATCAGGAAAGGAAAGAATGGCTGAGATGTCACCTCTTCTTACTGCAAGCTGCAAGAAGCCATTTTACCATAAAATCAAGACTTTCGATGCTCTTACGTCTCTCAGAATGTAAAAGCTGTAATGAGGATACACAGCGGCACATTTTAAATTTTCCTGAGTGAATATTGTACTCTTTTGATCCCGTCTACGTATTTGAACCAGACATGCCCTTATTAGCACGGAGTTTTTTTTTTTTTTTAATGTCAAAAACAGTAAAGCTACAATTATCCGCGAGTGCCCCGAAAGAAAATTTTAACTCTACTGCAGTCGCGGTCAATTACTTTTCATGAGTAATCGCTGTGGACTGACACTTCTCATGCAAATGAATATTGTATGTTCTAACACATAAACTGAATTGTAAAAATCAATATTTTCAACAATAGTGCACTTTCGAAGTGCAACTGTACTCTGATAAGCAGAAGGCGATTGTTATGAGGTATGAAAAATGGGAATTGGGAAGAGTGATTTATTAAATTACATTCATTGTTCACTGCAGAGTGAGAGTCCGCGAGCAACCACTGTGAGTTAATTACGAACCTTTAAAAAAAAATCTAGTCGAAACCCGGAAAAATGCAATAGGCCGTACAATACGAAGATCGAAAATTACTGACAGGTTTATTGTGCATCGTAATCCTATAGGCCTTCTCTGAATTTGTGGATGTGCGGAAGGCTGTTGCTGTTTTGTTTTACTCGTGGCTTTCACAGTCTCTAATCACTGAGCTTGATGACCCGAGCAATACAAACAATAAAACAGTATTTATGCTGAAATACTGTAATATGTTTCGGGTTTGTACCTCATTTTCAGTCTTTTTTCGGGCGATTTTCGCTATCCATGCTGGCCTTGCCATCCAATTCCGTGGATAATCGGAGTTTCACTGAAGTAATGTAACAGTATGCAACCTGGAACTCGATAAAGCAATGTGGGTTATCTACCTACCTATATATATATATATATATATATATATATATATATATATATATATATATATATATATATATATATATATATATATATATATATATATATATCCTTTCGCCTTAGAATGCAAAAATCTAAATAGGCTACAGTTTCCTCTCTGCAGTTATCTAGAAGACTCCCAATGCTAATTTAGAAGACTCCCAAGCCAATTATGTGAATTTGTATACGGTCAAATAAACAATACTGAGTTATACCGTATGTATGAGATTATGAAGTACAGGCAAGGGGTTACTTGTGCATTCATAAAATTCTTATAATAGACTGAATGCTAAAATGATTAACACTTTTTGTTCAACAAAACTTGCACTTTCTACTACCCCGTTACTACTGGTCATATCCGACTTGAGATCTTCTTTCATTGTTTGAGGTAAATAGGTGAATGTATGTTTCCTGTTGGGAATTGGAAGTTTGCTGAAAATTAGTGCGGATGAGAAATATTTCGAAGTGTTTACATAACCAGATTAAAAGAAAAAGTTACTGAAAAATTGAAATTTTTAGTTTTCATCAATAGCAATGTTCGGATTCTTTTTGAAACGCTTAATGCTGATGCTTGATGTAAGGTCGCCCTGTTAAAAAGCGTGTGGCAATGTAGTATCTCTTGATGTATTTCATGAGGGAAGATTAACTCGTTAGTAATATTGTAATATCTAATAAATTTACTTCGAAGGCTGCAGTGATAAGTAGCCTGTCAGGTGGAAGTTGTGGAATTTTATTCTGTACATTAGTAAATTCAGATTAGTTAATACTCTGATATTTGTTATAGAACACTATACATTAGTTTATGTAAGGTTTGGTTACTTCAGTTGCTTGATTTGGTTACTTTGATTCTTATCTGAAAACAACATCCACAAAGTACGGCATCTTTTTTTTCTATTGTTTTATGTGGGTAATTACTTCTGTTTTCTTTGTAATGAAGTCTGAAATTTTAATTGGTTTAAGTGTTTGTTAAATCCCTTGTTTTTTTTTCAGAATGAATATGCATTATAATTATATGAATTTGATATTACTTGAAATTTGATTATTGAATATCCTAATTACACATATCAAAGTTTATTTTTTTCCCAGTAGTAAAGTACACTTGAAGGGTGTGAGGCAAGAACATGGTAACCCACAATTTTGAAATTGCTGCGTTTCGCAGCACCTAATAGAGAGCAACGCATACCGCTTCGTTTTAACCTTGTCCGTTTAATCCAAGGATGTTATAAAATAGAATATCTGCCCATACGTATCTTTATCCTATTAAATCAATGAAGCCAAAAAACAACCGAGCATCGGCACGTCTGATTGGCTACTCTCGTTTATTTTATCGTCGGATTGGCTACTTTCGTTTCCGCCATGATTGTTGGCTCAAAACATTGCGATCCTATTGGACGGAGTGGGCAGAGTAGGGGTGGCGAAACTATGACGTATGGCTTCAAGATTTTGTTGTAAGGGCAGATCCTCTATTTTATCCTTCATGTATAGCCTTATGTGAAAAATCAGCTTTCTGACTTTGAAAATGAACTGTGCAAGAGAAAACTTCTAATTTCTTCAAATAGTAAAATTGTAGGTTACCATGTTCTTGCCTCACACCCTTCATTTAATACGTCTTGAAGAAATCAGAAAGATTACATCATTAAAATTAAAGTTCATTATAAGGCAAACAGAAATATAATTCCCCGTTTAAATCAAAGGGCCAAAAAAAAATTGAGAAGATAGGCAACTGTTGTAGTGACGAATATCAATTAATACTACCTAACTCTCATTTTAGGGGAAGTTTTACTGACTTTTCTATTGTCTTTGGGCCTATCACGATATGTGAATAATATTCCTCCAGTTCTTACAAAATCAACAAGGTTTCTTTTGTAGTTTCAAAACATCAGTGTTGAAGGAACACCAACTGGATATCTTCATTTCGTTTTCCCAACTTATGTTTCCTATTCCTGTGTATAACAAAACTGTTGTCTAACTGTGTGTGTGTGTGTCTACATTGTTTGAGCCCGACGTCACGTGTCCTCCACGCCCACCCTTCATTTGCATTGAACCCCACCTGGCTCGGGAGTCAGGGTATGCTAATGATACACAATCCCATTCCTCTTCTCTCTATCCCCCTTTGTACATTGTCTTCCTTGCCTCCTCCCGTTAGAAATCTCTCCCTGTCTCTGTGTGTGTGTGTGTGTATCTTGTACCCTCGACAAATTGCTTTGGCTCAAAAACGCTTTCTGATGCCAGCTGAGATCTCGTTCTCTAAGCTACGTTATGTACACACCTCTCATTTGTTTCGGAACAAGCCACTGGAGTACTTCGTCTTGACGTCGACATGCAGAAGGGAATAGAATAACGAACGCTCTGAGTGCAAATCCGCTATTCCACAACTGTACTTTAGATCACAACCCAAGTTTCTATAGTACATCAACGAACAACAACGTATCTCATGAATAGTAAATTTACTGCAGAAGGCTGTAACTTTTTCACCCACAAAAGAGAGTCAACTGTAGAAAAGTCAATTTCTAAATAGAAGTTGAAATTTAGAGGTAGCTATAGTACATAAATGGAATTTCTGTTAATATAAAAGTTAATTTACTCAAGTATGTTCCCATCAAGAAAGGGGGGGGGGGAATAAGACCTTCTAATATCTGCAGTCTTTCAAAAGTTGTCAACTCCCTGATACATATGAAGTATTTCGAGAAATATGGATTGTTTTTGCAACTTTTTGATGAATGTGATGCAGCAATACATAATATGCAATTCCCGGCGGAGCTCATGTGGTTTGGTTCCACGTTAATCAGAAGGTTCCGTCTCATATACAGCCTCGCTGCTGAAAAGGACGTTAAAAATCAACTCAACTAAATAACATATGTAATTTACCTCATGCCTTAAATCAGCCACGTGCAACAGCCGGTCCTTGGGCGACCCCCGGCCCGCTCAGTCATTTAATCCGGCCTACCTTACTCGCTATGGAAAAATAATTTCTTACCTAATCTCTTAAACTGAGCTGAAAGTGTCAGTTTCTTGGATAACTGATGTCTGCCTTGAAAATATTCTCTGCATTGGAACACCCATTGTAGAATGCACCACTGAACATTGGCAGCCTGATCAGCTGTTCCACTAAAATGGTAAATAAATAATTTTTCTGATTTTCTTTAGTAAGTAAATATTTAGGTTACTGTTATAACAGCTTCTATGTTTCTGTGATACTAATGTACGACAAACGATTTCATAAATTGAATATGACTATTCAGTTCTTGTGTACATGCTGTGCATTATCTCGTACGACCCTCGGCACCAGTAAATCCTCTGTGGTTGGCCCACTCCCTGTTCCAACTGGCACATGCCTGCCTTAAACCATTATGTTACGTATCACATCGTGAATATACCGAGCATTTTGTGTGTGTTACGTCTTAGTTCTTACGCACTAACTGATAGGACGCTAATGCATCATTTCATATCTTTTTTTTTTCCCTCAGAAAGAAGTTGTATCGTTTAAGCCATTCATCCTATGGTTTCATAAAATCACTTACTATTCCCAGTTACTAAGATTGCTGTTGAAGGATGTAAGGTTTTCCAGTATTTGAGAACATTCAGGCAACTATATTGTTGTGGATTAAGCAGTTGAGCAGTTGATCGAATGACGCCAAAGTGAAATTCACCCAAAAGAGACATTTTGAAGGAAAATTAATTAACTTGTTCCTAATTACTACTGTTTACTGAAAGTCACATAGTTAAAAATTGAAATTTTATCGCTATCTAGGTGTATGGTAAGAGATTTAAAAGTGTCCTAATTCTCGTGCAAGTTAGAAATAGTTGCCTAGAAAAAGACTAATTTTCTGATTGGTATGTTGTAAACATCTATACTGCTAAACATCTATACATCTATCTTAATTGCAGGTAAGAGTTTCTGACTTGCGATACGAATACCTGTAGATCTTATAATCTGTATATGTGAAAGGAATATATTTTACAGCTGCACAAAGCAAAAACGTTGCCTATTCCTATACAATAAGCACCGGTACAAATACAGGCCATCTACTATTGCTACCCATGTAATTTTCTCACGGTTTTAGTTCTTTGACAAAGCAAGCCTCAGAGAAGTACTAAATAAATCTTGCTATGATATGATGTAAAGCTTTCTTTTATATTTATTATGACTTCACTAGTAAATCCCGTGCATTCGTACACACACATATAATGAAAAATAAACAAATGTAGATGTGTAACATGAATTATACAAAGAGTAACTTAACATGAAATCAAAATAAATATGTATATAAAGTTTCTTTTTTTTTTTTAAAAAAAAAAGAAAGAAACAAGTTTTGATGGTTGCCACAGAGTGGCAGCACTTGAGCATCACCTCTTGCAGAAGTACTCTCGAGATGTCGACAGTTCGTCGCCCACAGAAGAGGCACTCCGCATCACCACTGCTTTCACTCATCATCATCTTCCATCTTTTTCCCTCCCTCGATTCAAGGTTTTAAACCAAGGTACTGCTTAGTCATAAACCACAATATTTTAGTTCACGAGGGACACCTAAGAATACCACTATGATAAGACATCAATGCATACTCCTTGTACTACTTCGTATTCCGAGAAATAAAAGCTTATACAATGACAACAAAATTTGAGTCATTGGAACGTCAAAATGGTGTAATAAATACAAATTGTCTCTGACTGAAACTAGAGGTCATACTTAAGAGCCTGCCTTACTAAAAATAATGCAAAATTTACCATTTCTCTTTTGCTTGTTTATTCATAAGTGAAGGGAGATAATGAAATGCAACTTACCACAATCATAGATAATGTTATTCTACAACAGAAAATATGAACCTGAAGAATTTTCAGTGTTGCCATCCATAGAAATTACAGTGTTGCCAGAATAACAATTTCCCTAAAATCTAAGTTAAGGCAGCGACTAGAGAAACGACCTCAATTGCACTTGGTTACGTATTGTGTTGTTTTGGTTTGCTGTGAACTACTTTTTAAATAACATTATTATTTAGTTTTAATAACTGTATGTTAAAACTATTTCGTTTATTACAAACTAAATACAACTATTATTTAAAAAGTAGTTCACAGGAAACCAAAACAACATGATATGTAATCAAATGCAGTTGAGTTCGTTCCTCTAGTCGCTGCCTTAACTTAGATTTTAGGGAAATTGTTATTCTGGCAATACTGTAATTTCTATGGATGGCAACACTGAAAATTCTTCAGGTTCATATTTTCTGTTGTAGAACAACATTATCTATGATTGTGGTAAGTTGCATTTTATTATGTCTTTTCACTTATGAAAAACAAGCAAAACAAAAATTGTAAATTTTTTTGTTATTTTTAGTAAGGCAGGCTCTTAATTGATGAAATGGAAACAATTTACATAACAGCATTTATTTGTTTACTTTGTCCTTAGCCCTTAGTTACAGCAATCTATACAGGCGCTAAGAAAACATAATTAAATAGTAAATACACTGCCCAGTTGCTCGAAATACGACAGACACAAACTGACGAAATTGTGTCACCGAAACGTCAAAATGGTGTAATAAATACAAATTGTCTCTGACTGAAACTAGAGGTCATACTTAATTGATGAAATGGAAACAATTTACATAACAGCATTTATTTGTTTACTTTGTCCTTAGCCCTTAGTTACAGCAATCTATACAGGCGCTAAGAAAACATAGTTATATAGTAAATATACTGTCCAGTTACTCGAAATACAGAATACATAAACCGACGAAATTGTGTCATCGAAATGTCAAAATGGTGTAATAAATACAAATATTCTCTCTGACTGAAACTAGAGGTCATACTTAATTGGTGAAACGGAAATAATTTATATAATGGTAATTATTTGTTTACTTTGTTTAGTTACAGTAATTTATACAGATGCTAAGAAGGCATAATTAAATAGAAAATATACTGTTCAGTTGCTCGAAAAACAGAAGGCACAATTCGACAAAATTGTGTCACCGTTCTGATAAAAAGTTTTCACGTTGCGCTATAATAAACTGCTCCATGGCTAGACACATACTGAAAAAAATGTGAGAAATTCAGCCTAAAGTGACAATCGGAATGTTTGTGGGTAGAGCAACAATACAAAACAATGTCGGCAACAAAGAAACAAAAATGTGCCAGACAATCCAAAACCCCTCGTGGCCCCGCGTAGCGTAGTCGCTAACGCTCTCGCCTTCAGTGCGAGCGGTCCCGGGTTCGATTCCCGGTGGGGTCACTCGGTCGAAAAAGTGTAAGCGGGGTGGTACCTAACTTTCTCCTTCCTTCCCCTAATGCCTTTCTTCCTTCCCTTTCCCCGGATAGTGTGCTCGGCGAGGGACGTCATACCTCAAATCGTGACGGGCTAAATGGCCTTAGATGCCGAATGCCCAGAAATCGAAATCCTAAATCCCGATCCAAACCCCGTGTTTTTTTGAATAACCCTATATATCAAAGTTACGTACTCTGATCTATATCTTATACAACTGCAGAATCATAAATAACCTCAAATTAATTCATTATTTATTTTAATGCTTGTAAATTTCAAATGCTGAATGCATCCATATATATATATATATATATATATATATAATCTTAAGACTTACAAATTAAGCCACGTTCCATACAAAGTCGACAAAGCGACAGACCAAACAAAAGCAAATATAATGACATATCAACCCCAAAGATAGATAGCTACATGCTTCTTGATTCTATCTCAAGAAATTTTACACGAAATGCATAGTACTAACAGCAGCATAGCGTTATAATGGGTGCCATATATTACACCATGTAACAACTATTATCCACCATATATCAAGAAGGATTTTAACTGAGAAATAAGAAATGCATGCAGTGTCCAATATTATCTACATCTCCATTAACTTTCTGCACCATTTCCCATAGGAACATCTTTTTTTACTCACTCTCTCTCACCCATTCCTATTTTTATTCCCCATTCTACTCAAACATATTCTCTTCTGTTGTAGAATCCCTTGCCTTTAATGGGATGCTGTGATCCATTTTTCGTTGTGTGGATTCTATGCTCTTGTACACGCCCATTCAGCTGATATATAAATATACATATAAAATGTAAGTGTGTGTGACTACACATATTAGAATTTTTTTCTGTGTCTTTGCATTCTTTTTTTTTTTTCATATTATACCCTGTCTCTTTTTAATACTTTCTTTTTTACGGGGTGCAGGAAGCGGATCAGATAAGACTTGGCGCCTTATTAGATAAATACGACGAGACCAGAAGTCGAGCCAGATCTTCTTGTCTCTGTGTGGAAATGAATCTTTTCTGTTCTGTTATAAGGATTGACCCAAAAGACCGTCTCCTCATACTGCACTACTGTATGTTCTCTATCTGTTTTGTCTTATATTGCTTGTTTCAGGAAGAAAAAGACACAGGAGTAAATGTTCCAGCAACCACTATATTATTTGTCTGCCTATGTTCCTTTTTTTTGCGTTTTATTTTCTACTACTGTGTGTTCCAAGTTGTCTGCCTGCACATTTTTCAGGTCTACTTGTTCCTTTGCGGAAATTTGTCGTTCGTTTCGAGCAAAATGCAGTGATAAAACGGATCATAGGTAGCAGATTTCTTCTAACGGAATTGACTTTTATCTTCAAGAGCTATTTTAAATATTCTCATCCTGAAATACTTCTTCTCCTATCCTCGTTTTCACTCATTCTTACATTTTTATTTAGTTTTTGTTGTACCACTTCATTTTCATTCTCAAATTGACTTCACCTCACCTTTATTGAACGTCAGTGCTTTTAATTTCTTCGGAATCACTGTAGTGTAGCTGGTAAGACGTCTCTTTACCTACTGACTGGGCACTAACTTCTTCAAAAACGTCGTAGTGTAGCTGGTAAGGCTTCTACCTACCTACCAACTGGGCACTAACTTCCCAGCGTGGAAGCATCCCTAGTCCTACTGTACATCTTTTTTTTTTTTTTTTTACCACATATTATCGTTTCGTTACTTTCGTGTGCGTGGGGTCGGTCCCTGGTTCAATCCCGGCCAAGTAAGTTTCTGGTTAGACAACCTCGTATACATATATCACATTGACTTGATCCCTAGTCTTCCGTTGCAAGCGCTGCTATCGGCTGAAGGAATTCCACTCGCTTTCTCTCGCTTAGCAACAGCTGAACCCTTATTGGCTCAACACGAGGGTGTGTGTGAGGGTGTGAGCTTTAGTTCGCATTTTTGCCACGGCTCAAGACATTTTGGCAGGACAATAGTGAGTTTTCTCGGAGTACTCTCGTCTCCTCCCACATTCTTATCCCACCAAATCTTGCAGCATCATTCATTTGCCTTAATTATCCATCTTCCTTAGTATAAAGGACACAATCGTGGGACGTTAAACTGAAAGCTTTCATTTTTTCCTCTTTCGTTCGTATTAACGTATATTAAGTAAATGTTCAAGGTATTTTCGGCGGTTTGGTCTTTACTTCCTCATCACACTTGACAATTCATTTAAATTAAATGCAATTTTTAAAGTCAACTTGATCCTATTATATGTGATCTATGTGATCTATTTGCTTCTTTTTTTTTCATATAATATATATTCATAACTTCTGAAACTAATCTATACGTACGGCAGTTCACTTAAAGGGATAATACTTTCCAGGTACAATGGATCATTTCAACTTCTATAAAACGAGAAAGCTGTAAATTCGCCTCCGTATAGCAAATATACTTTGTATAGTGTTAGAAGTCTTAACGTTCCTTAAAATTATAAGAGATATGGAGTTTTTTTTTTATATATAGTAATTAATATATCCAGGAACACTTCCAACCAAGCACTGTTATCTCAATTTTAGTTGTGCTACAGATTATATACTTTGATTTAATCTTAATGCGCGAGAGAAAAATTTTCGAAACTGGAATAAAATGAAATCATATTGCGGTACTTAGATATTACTTTTTAAAGTACTATTTGTAACGTTTATTACAATTTCCGAAGATATCAAATTATACATACTTTCTTCCAATCTCATTTCCAATATGATTATTTTATATTATACTGTTCCAAATTATTACTACGAGTTTTCAGAACTTTGAAAAACATAATTTAAAATCCAGGCCGCCCAATAATAATGATAATAATATTTGTCGATTTAATTTTCCTTGATGGAAATTGAATTTGGAATTGGAAGATGGAATTCTGGGAAAGCAATAGTAAAATGCTCTTTGTGGTTCGTGATACTAACAGTTCTATTCTTAGGCATCAGTTGATTTCCGATTGGACCACGAACAGCAAAATTATATTATCGGATGAAGGAGATTCGAAGCCAACAGGCCGAAAGTTCAATTTTAACATGCAAAAGAAAGGGGGAAAAATATCCTATTTTCTGGACTCCTGGTTCTTCTTCTTACCACAGATTTCTCCATAATCCTCTCCTTCCTTTATTTTCTATATCTTTCCTCTCTCTTCTCCATGGACACATCTCCTCCTGCTCCCAACATGGACCTCTTTACTCCCACCACAAAACTCCTCATCCTCAAGAGAAAAATCTCATTGCTGCTATATAACCTGCGAGGACGCTGGATGGAATGTGACGCTCCTGTGGGCTTCTGCATGGCAATATGCATGTGTGTGTGCACTCACTGGATGGAACGGTCTCGGAGAAGATTGGCTCGTAAAGTCCTGTCTGTGATTCGATTGCAGTCATAGCTTTTGCTGGTTGTGCCACTACTGCTATTATTACTACTACTATTTCTACTGCCACTACCACGAATTTCCATGTGGTGAATGATGCTCGTGTCCTCCAAGTGTGGTACCGTAAAAAGCACACCATGTCAAGTTCTGGAAAAGAACAGTATTGCCATCCACACGTAGTGAAATAATTCTAGTTAGCCGATACTCGAAAGATTCTAAGTAATGCTAAGGTAGGACAAACAACTTTAAGTTAAATCGCCCCTTATTACTTTTTTTCCTCACTTCTTAGACAGGGGTTCGATACCTTTTAATTTAGATAATACTACTTTAATTTATGTTCTCAAGTGTGGACAGAATGGTAACCAAGCCTGTTTTCGGTGCATATGGTCCTGAATTCGACTCCTTGTAGAGTAGAGAATTTTCGAAATTGGAGAGTTATAAAATGTGTGCAGCAACTTTAATTAAAATGTAGTGGATTTAGACCTAGAGTAAATGCGAGCAAATGTACTGACAGTGACGACCCTAGAAGGGAAACAAGGTAGCGTGGGACCCCTCCAACTGCCCCCCAGATATGTTATATTGTAATGTAAGTCAAGTCGTATAAAGCTCATATTTTCGGTTTACAAAAAATATCTGTCCTCCCCCCAAATTTGTCTGCCCCTCCGGCCTGACCCCCAAGAAATAAAAGAGTGCAGACTCGCAACTTTGCACTAACCGTACATCACTCAACAAAACGTCTGGAATTACAGCTCTTCAAGAACTGTAAGAAAATGAAGTTCAATTAAAAGTTGAAGTTCCCTGATTGCCCACGATCGGCAACAAATCTGCTGGCTCCAAATAATCATGTTTTCTGCATTTATCAGTTTCAGCACGACTGGACTGGGAATTGAGTAAGGAATACTAGCACGACAATACTACTATTATTACTGCTTCCTAATAATAATGTAATCCTATTGTTTTTTAAGTTTAACGTCCCATGGGGTTAAAGGAGACGATGATGATGAGAAGGATGATAAATGTGAAATGATGAAAGTAGGAGGATATGGGAGAACACCGAGAAAATCCACGCATACGGTGTTTGTCCTCCACAAAGCTTACTTGGCGGAAGCTGGGATCGAACCAGGGACCCCATGCGAAAGAGATACGCCACGTGGCTCCTCATTAATACTAATAATGATAATGATATTAATAATAATATACGAATTAGAGAATTTAAAATGAATTTAATATTACTATCATATCGTTTAAATGCTAATATTAATATAAAACGAAACTGTTCTGACTTCCTGTGCATAAATGCGAACATTAAATATATCTGCACATACACACACACACAGACAGAGAGAGAAAAATATCTCTCTCACTCACATATATATATACACACACACAATTTGTTCTCAAAGCCAAACAAGAAGTGACATCACACAGCCAGTAAAATCATCACCCTTCCCAACTTCTCTCTTGTGTGTTTGTTTCGGTCCTTTAAAAAAGAAAAGGACGAAAAAAGTTAGCGTTTGCGCTGAAATCCTGAAAATGTTCTTCATTTCCTTGTCCCCCTCCAACCCATCTCACTCTTAAACTCCATCTATGCCAGACTTCCATCAAATGTTTGCTTTTAATTAACTAACTTATTCATCGCCCTTCTCTCCTTACTTCGCCCCGTACCATACGCTGCGCCGTTCTCTTGAATTTTACTGATGGTCTTTCTGGATCTGCCGCAGAGCAATTGTGTAGTAGAATGAACGAACAGAGAGGCAGAAGGGGGATGGTGGAAAAGCCATCATGTCGGGGGTAAAATAGGGGTGGAAAATTTTTTGGTAAGAGGGATGACTTTTCCCAACTATTTTCACCTCTTCCTCATCTTCAATCCCTCTTTGCCCCATTGCCCTATGCAGCATAAACGTTTACTGCAGGGATTACCCTAATGAGGTACCAGTAACTGCATCCCACCACCCTTGTCTCTCCATTCCTAGCATTACAACCGCACCTCCCACTCCTCCTTCCAACCTAACTTTGATTCCGAAATCTTCTTCATTAACGTCCCAGTCACCAATCACAACATACCTCCTCTCTCTCTCTCTTCTTCTTCCCTTTCTTTGTCGTCAACTTTTACCTCCCTCTAAAGCAGTGCGATAGTCAGATGTCAACGAAATTTTCTTCCTGAGATCGTGAATTTACTTCACTCCAATTCTTCCTTCTCATTTCTTCCACAACGCCAACTTCAATTTTACATTTTCTCCTCAGATGGCTTCGAATGTCAAACATATGCTGGTAATTTTGCTGAAATAATTTATTGTTTTCGTTTTTCTTATCATGCTATTTCATGCTAAAGACACAACAATAAAGGAAAAGGGAGCACTATACAATCTTATAAATTTCCTATCTTTTTCCATTGACTTTTCAGGTGTCCGAGTGGTAGCGAGTCTGGACCCACGTTCGACTCTTAATGGGATTATATACAACTATTAACACACGTGGCCCACGTTGGATCCTTAATGGGATCATATGCAACCACCAACACGCCAAAAACAGTAATTCCAACCACTAACACACCAAAAACAATCTCATAAACGTATATGCTCATTTCGTAAGGTGTTCACACTACTTTCATATATTGAATTTCTCTACTTAGTGCTAGTTTTATGTGTGCGTTCATTTTTAAATATATATTCAGCTTTTGTGTATGCTTACTACAAGTTATGGTTTATTTAGGCACACTGTATGTGGATCCCTCTTTTCTATTCGAATTTCTATCATGATTACTTTAAGATTCCCCTAAGCATGTTTAAGTTTCTATACAGGTATTGCACATGTCCACATTTACATCAGAGTTTCTCTGTGCGTACTTTGCGTTCCTTTATTCATGCGTCCTTTGGGTTCCCTGAGAGTATCTCTACCAGTACTCTGAGTTTGGCTATATTTTGAGTTTTAGTATGAGTTCTACTATTCAAGCTTGAATCCTTTCCTAGTCTACTGGAATCTTCTATTCATGTTAGAATCATTTCCTAGTCCTCTGGATTCTACGATTCATGTTTGAATCCTTTCCTAGTCTACTGAATTCTCCTATTCATGTTTGAATCCTTTCCTAGTCTACTGGATTCTCCTATTCATGTTTGAATCCTTTCCTAGTCTACTGGATTCTCCTATTCATGTTTGAATCCTCTCCTAGTTCACTGGATTCTTCTATTCATGTTTGAATCCCTTCCTAGTTTATAGGATGCTTTATTCATGTTTGAATCCTTTCCTAGTCCACTGGATTCTCCTATTCACGTTTGAATCCTTTCCTAGTCCACTGGATTCTTCTATTCATGTTTGAATCCTCTCCTAGTCTACTGAATTCTCCTATTCATGTTTGAATCCTTTCCTAGTCTACTGGATTCTCCTATTCATGTTTGAATCCTTTCCTAGTTCACTGGATTCTTCTATTCATGTTTGAATCCCTTCCTAGTTTATAGGATGCTTCTATTCATGTTTGAATCCTTTCCTAGTCTACTGGATTCTCCTATTCATGTTTGAATCCTTTCCTAGTTCACTGGATTCTTCTATTCATGTTTGAATCCCTTCCTAGTTTATAGGATGCTTCTATTCATGTTTGAATCCTCTCCTAGTCTACTGAATTCTCCTATTCATGTTTGAATCCTTTCATAGTCTACTGGATTCTCCTATTCATGTTTGAATCCTTTCCTAGTTCACTGGATTCTTCTATTCATGTTTGAATCCTTTCCTAGTTTATAGGATGCTTCTATTCATGTTTGAATCCTTTCCTAGTCCACTGGATTCTCCTATTCACGTTTGAATCCTTTCCTAGTCCACTGGATTCTCCTATTCACGTTTGAATCCTCTCCTAGTCTACTGGAATCTTCTATTCATGTTAGAATCATTTCCTAGTCCTCTGGATTCTATGATTCATGTTTGAATCCTTTCCTAGTCCACTGGATTCTTCTATTCATGTTTGAATCCTCTCCTAGTCTACTGAATTCTCCTATTCATGTTAGAATCATTTCCTAGTCTACTAGATTCTCCTATTCATGTTTGAATCCTTTCCTAGTCCACTGAATTCTCCTATTCACGTTTGAATCCTTTCCTAGTCCACTGGATTCTTCTATTCGTGCTTGAGTTGAGTTGATTTTGAGTTTAACGTTTCTTTCATCAGCAAGGCTATATGAGATGGGACCTACTGAATAACGTGGAATCCGAACCACATGAGCTCCCGCTCTATTCATGTTCGAATCCTTTCCTAGTCCACTGGATTCTAAGATTCATGTTTGAATCCTTTCCTTGTTCACTGGCTTCTTCTATTCGTGATTGAATTCTTTCCTAGTCCACTGGATTCTTCTATTCGTGATTGAATTCTTTCCTAGTTCACTGGATTCTTCTATTCGTGATTGAATTCTTTCCTAGTTCACTGGATTATTCTATTCGTGATTGAATTCTTTCCTAGTCCACTGGATTCTTCTATTCGTGATTGAATTCTTTCCTAGTTCACTGGATTATTCTAATCATAGTCAAGTGTGTAAATGCGCGAACTAAGTTTTTCTATTCAAGTTTGAGCATCTATATGCGTACTCTAAGTTCGTTTATTCACATTCAAATACTCTACTAATAGTCTTGAGTTTCTCGTTCCTCTATTCATGTTTGACTCATCTACTGCGTACTTCGCTGGTCCATATTTCATGCTTAAATTTCTTGTAATGCATATCCTAAGTTTCTATATTCAAGTTTGAGTTTTACATCTGCGTAATTTGAGTTCCTTAATTCTCACCTGAGTTTATATACGTCAGTCTTGAGTTCGAGGTTTCTTGTTCACACTCTGGGTTTATCTTCTCATATTTGGGTTTCTCCATTTGTAATCCAGTAAGAAAAAATGAGATATGACCGAAATAAATGCCTCATTTGTGTTACAGTTTCTGCAAGACATCATTGTCTTCCTCAGACACATAACCAAATAATGCGTATGATGAAGACAATGCAATTTGCACAAAACTATAACACAAATGAGTAAGATTAAGGTATTTGCTTCTGTTATAATTCATTCTTGTGTAAGATTATGTAATTTCAAAGCTAGATTGATCAGTATTCGCAATTAAGAATTTTATTTTCAAGCTAGATTGATCAGTATTCGCAATTAAGCATTTTATTTTCAAGCTAGATTGATCAATATTCGCAATTAAGAATTTTATTTTCACTATATATTTATTTCTTAGTTTAACGTTCCATGATTATGAACCGAGGCTAAGGGAGACTGTGATGATGAGAAATGTTAGAGTGATAAAAGTAAAAAGAAACGGGAGAACCCCAACAAAGCCCACGCACACGGCATTTGTCCACCGCACAGTTCACAGTTCACTTGAGATCGTACCAGAGACGCGGGGTCATTGGTTGGATCCCAATCCCATTATTTACCTATATTTCTTCAGACATTCATTATAACCAATGGGGTACGGAAGGAGAATATCTGGTTTTTACAAACATGATGGAAAAATAAACTATATAAATCGCAATTTCCCGAAATGATATAAGCTTGAGTGCTTGAATCTCCGCCCCTTGATGAAATGCTGTGCACATCACTGATTAGAACAGAGCCCAACCCTAAATATAAGTTCAGAGCGGTTATACTGGCAATTTCTCACATCCCATTCTTTCTTCACATAGAGGGTTAATCTTACATTATACACCGTAATATTTTGTTGTACCATGAATTAATTTAAATGACTAGTATAAACAGCAGCTGAGCTTTTCAGAATATATGCAAAAATACTATGCATACGAATATTACTGTACATCATACGCAATATTATCAAAATAACAATATTTCGGAGTTTACAGTTTGTATTTTTACAGGGATAGACATAAATACTATAGTTTATTTTAAATGCAGTATTTTTTTTATGCGTCTATATTTTTGTTTTTCCCTTAAGAAAACTCAAATATTCCTTCAATTCTTACCCTACCTAACCCAGTGCTCAGACTGTCTGCCGTAAAAAAAAAAAAAAAAAAAAAAAAAAATCACTACACTTTTAACCAATCTACCAAACGTCCATATCCACCCTCGACACTATTATATTAAGTCTTTCTATTTCCTCCTCTCTCCCGGCCTCCCCTTACACACTTCCTTCATCTGGTAATGATGTTTCTTAGTCTCCATTTCCGAAATTTAAGTATCACAGAGGGTTTAGGCTATATATATGAGGGCAAGGAGAAAATATGTGGGTGGGCGAAATACAATGTATTGAAAACAGCTGGTAGCAATACTCGAAGATAAAAGCAAAATGATAAAAAAAAAGAAAGAAAGAAAGAAAGAAATGTAACATATTCAAAAGACGAAAAGGCGGGTACAAGGAGAAGAGAGAACAACTACTACGTATATAGATACAAGCCTATATGTATATCTACATAACATGGTTCAGCAGATTATGCGCTTGAGGAATAGGAAAAAAAAAGAGGGATAGAGAAGGGAAAAAATGAAAGAAAATATAGTTCTGTTTGTAAACCAACATTTGGAACAGATGTGCCACTCACTATTCCTTCTTCTACCCTCCATTTCTTTCTATGGCTGTTTCTGCTTGGCCTTATCCCACTTTTCTTCCCTTCTATATACAAATGGAGAAGTCAAAGTCACTATCTGGTATTATTATTGTTATATTCGATGCCAGTGTCCTCAAATATTTCGCTCAAAACTTCAGGGCAGAATGAATGAAATATCGTTAATAATAATAATAATAATAATAATAATAATAATAATAATAATAATAATAATAATAATAATAATAATAAATCAAATGGCATTTCGAAAGTTGAGAAATTCTAAAATATCTATATTTTGATGCGAAATTTTGTACCATGCTTCAATGATTCAAAGCACTTCTACCAAACAAGGACATGACAGGAATACTTAGAATAAAATAAAGAAAATCACAATTTCTATTTTCAGAAATTGTAGAAACGGAAAAAATGAAACAGTAAAGGAAACATGTCCACAAGATCTTATTAGCAACAGAAAAGAAAGCTGAATTATCTTGTAGAATACATTGGCACTAAAAGGATAGGGAAACACATCCACAGAATAAATACACTTGCACTGAAAGGATACGGAAACACATTCGTAAAATACATTGGCACTAGAAGGAGAAAATGAAACCTTTGAGTTTTATGTCTCACAATTATGTCGACTAGGCTAAAGGAAACGGTAATGATAAGAAATGAGTGAAATGGTGGAATGAAGAAAGTAGGAGGAAACGGGAGAACCCCGTAGAAACCAACGCACACGGTGTTTGTCCACCACAAAGTTCTCTTGGTGGGATCTGGGATCGAACCCTGGACCCCATGCACTAGAGGTGAACGCTCTAACACCGAGCCACCGCGGCCCCCTGGCACTAAAAGGATAGGAAAACACATCCCACAGAATACACTGTCACTAAAGAATAGAGAGATATATCCGTAGAATAAATACAGTGGCACTAAAAGTATAAATAATCACATGTGAAGAATACAGTGGCACTAAAACGGTAGGGAAACAAATGAACAGAGTTCATTGATAATGAAATAATAGGAGACTACATCCGTAGAATACATTGGCACTAAAGGGATAAGGAAACTCCATAGAATAAATTAGCAATAAAAGGATAGAGAAATATCTGCAGAATACATTGGCATTTAAAGGAAGAAAGGAATTCAGAATTCACAACAGAAATAATGCACACAAAAAAGATCACACCTGTAAAGAAAACGGAATTCCACTTGAAAGCAATTTTACAATGAATAGAAAATCATTGTTGAGAGACCTCTAAAATCACATCTGAAAATTACTTGCACAACACACAAAAACAGACAATAATCTTCTTTACGAGTGTGATTTTCTTTTCAATTTTATTCTGGAAGAATGATCGATTTTACATATTCGTTTATTTATTTATTCGCATAATGTATTCTAAGATCACTATTTCCCTTTCTTTCCAGGCCACTACACTGTACAGGCATGTTTTCTCTTTCTTTATTAGGATAAAGTATTATGTACTTTTTTCTCGTTGGCTATTCACTCGGGATTTATATTAGTATAATTTACGGATATCATTTACGTTTCCTCTTTGGTGGTAATACATCCTTTCTTTTCCTGGTGAAACCTACTTTAAAGATAATATTTCTTTCTTTC
Source organism: Thermobia domestica (assembly GCF_964235325.1). Taxonomy (NCBI): domain Eukaryota; kingdom Metazoa; phylum Arthropoda; class Insecta; order Zygentoma; family Lepismatidae; genus Thermobia; species Thermobia domestica. Next base: position 58,995,594 of record NC_137463.1, read on the forward strand.
TTTCTTTCTTTTTCTTTTTCTTTTCTTTCTTTCTTTTTTTTTTTTTTTTTTTGATCCTGATGTATTCTATAACACATTTATGACTATTTTCTCAGATGTTATTAGATATATACATTGTTCCAATCATTCCTATTGTGGTTTGATTTATTATCTTAGGCGATTTTCTCCAACGGGATAATAGAAAATATGAACGGTATAGGTTTTTTTTTTTTTTAAATAACGTTCCACCTTTATGGTCTATAGGCCAAAGGAGATGGATGATCAAAGAAAGTGAATGATTAGGGGTGGGGAATGACGGAATAAAAATGTGGAAGGAAACTGCAGAATGCCAAGAAAACCCACGAACATTATGTTGTTCACCACAAACCTATTTAGGCTGAGATCGAATCAAGACTTCTAGAACCAGAGGTGAACATTCTATTACTTTTCCTTTTCTTTTTAAAACTTGTCCAACTCTTAAAGAAGCCTAACCACTGCGAAAATTAAAATACCGCTAATTTTACAGTAATTATGTGATATCTTTAAATAGATAAAAGATAATCGAAATGTGGAACAAGAGCAATATTAGACAATATTATTTTGCATGAGGCTTCGTTAGCTTTCCGTTTGCAGTCATTTAAAAAAAAGCGCGAAAATAAATGCCAATTTTTTAAACGACTTGAAATTGAAAGAAGATAAGTGAGTCATGATAACGGTATCTCATGTGAAAAAATATTGTCTAGTGAGCTCTTGTTCCACTTTTCAATTATCTTTTTATCTATTTGAAGATATCATATAATTACTGTAAAATTAGTGGTATTTTAATTTCGCCGTGATGGGGCCTCTTAGGCCTAAGTACACGGTTGAACTTCTATCGGGCACGACAGAACATGAATACAGAAACATCAAGGACCATTAAAAACGCCCATGCTTCTTATAGGGATTCGAACCTCCAGTGGGTTTCGTCTCGCAGTCGTCAGCAAAATCCCACAGATCGCTTGGCTAATCAACACCTGCTACCACTGACCAAATATTACAATTGATCCGTATGGTTAGGTTTCCGATTTTTAAAGTAGGAGGCATGGATTATATTTATATTCCGAGCTCATATGATTCGAATCTTTCGTTAAAACTGTAGATCCACGTTTCACATGGACTCGGTGATGAAAAGGAACGTTAAATTCTATACAAGAGATGTAATGGTGAAGATATAACAAAGGGTTTTATTTTGTTTTTTTCTAAGGAACTGTATATATTTTTTTAAAGAAAAGATGATGAAATTATAATAAGAAGAAAACGCTGCTCATTGGGCTCAAGACTCACGCTTCTAAGCTGCTTCTGGTGCTAGGGACTGATTTCATCATCACGCCCCCCCCCCTCCCTCCCTCCCCCCAGAAACCATCCGTTCACGAACCACCACCACCACTATAACACCCGTTTCTACCCTATACCTCTCCTCTTCCTCCCCCGATTTCCACTGTTCATGCCCTCCCCGATCTCAAGTCCCTGGTGCATGATTATTACCAGAAATCAATAAAGAAGGGATTTTGAGGCTATTACACACGAAATAAAATGGCGAGCAATTTTCCTTCCCATAATTGGCCTTCAAAATCTCTCTATATAACCTAACGTCTCTCTTTCTTTCTTTCCTTCTTCCTATCTCTTTCGTGCCTTTCTTGTTCATTTCGATTTTCATCTTCTTCTTCCTCGTTGCTTGTCGATTATTTTCATTTTGCTTGTACCAAACCCTCTTATCGTTCTTTCTCATCCCACTTGAACGGAAAAAAGGAAGAAAAAAAGAGGTTTCTAATATGCTTTCTAATAAAATGCTGCTTTTCTAATGTTTTTTTTTTCTGTGTATTGTATATGCCTATGAGTGTGTGTGTGTATGTGTATGTGCTCATCTCTTGCAATAAACTAACCCGTGTTCTCTCTATGTACGGGGATATATGATACAAATTACTCTCTTTTTGTAATGGTCAGGGCATCATCAGTCCTAAGCAACAAAACTGAAATTTTCCCTTAGGATATAAATACTTTAGAATGTGTATAATTAAAGTCCATAAGGAAAACAAGTGGGATGAGAGAGTATGGCGGTCGAAAAAACAAAAGCTGATGGAGAGAAAGAAGAATGTAAAAAAAGGTAAAAAATTCTAAAGAAAAATCTCAAATTGTCCCTTCTCTTCTGGCTATATTTTTTTAAAAGAAAAAGTTTCAAATTTCTTCTTATATTATTATTATTATCAGTGGTCGATGTGAGACGGTATGCGGTGGTATGCCATACCGCCTCTGGTTTTCCAGTGCGACGACATACCGTCTCTGGTTTTTCAGTGATCAAGACATACCGTCACTGGAAAGAGAATGCTAATATACCTAGGTATAATAGCCTTTATAAATCCATACCTTTAATATACCTTTAATACCTTTAATAAATCCATTTGTATCATACAAAGTGACTGACGAATAGCTTTGCAACGTAAACATTTTTTTTATTTATTTTATAGAAATAATTTCTAAGTTGACAGTACCAATATTTGTGTTTTCTTTTTCCTACTTTTTGCATTTTAAAATGAGGTGTCTACAAAAACAATTTACGCCTTACTCCTACACAAGGACTCGTATTGGTTGTGTTGGTTATTGGAATTAGTCCCAGAAGCGACAGTCCTATTAGCGACAGGAACTGTTATCTGTCCTATGAGCGACCGATTCATTTACATTGAGATGATGGAAGATGATATGATTCCATCTCGTAAAATATGTTCGCCTCTGGCGTTATTAGCGCCCGAACAACCTTGGTATGAAATATGTATGTGCCAGTGATATTGTTCGTCAAATATATTTTTCCTCTACTGTGAGTGCAAATAAAACTTATTTTAATTTTGAGTTAGATTTGACATAAAACATATCAAACAATTTAACGAGACAACAGGGGTATTTCCATGAAAAGTATATTCCTATGTAATTATTGAAAATCCAGTTGTAATATCCCGTTTCTTCAAAAGCTCTGTTTTCTGTACTTAATTTGATTCAAATCTAATTACTCACAAAGCCCAGTACTATATTTTATTTTGAAAAACTTAAACGTGTAACAGTTTCGCCGTGAATACAATGAAAAAAGAGTCAATGACAAAAGCCAGCTTTTGAGATCCCTTACATCTGATTGGCTATTCTCAACCAATCCCACCAATTACAATGCAGTTCACTTTAAACAATTCAAAAGGTAAACCGTCTTTAAACTACCTTCTTCCCTATTGTAAGCTACTAAAACATAAACTAATTGCTTAATTTGCCTTCCTCCCTTGTTTTGACTTATACATAAAATCTTGTCGTGTAGCAATCTGAAATAGTACCTTATAACTAGACGAACTGTTAAGTCCTGCAAGAGATTTGTAACTTGTGTAATAATTTCTTCGAATACACCTTGTTTTTAAATTTATTTGATATCCTCAAGTGGTGAACACCCTCTTTCCATGGGCGCCCGATTGGAAGGCAGGGGTTGCCTCACTGGCTCACAAAAATGTATACGTAATATAGCAAACCACATATATTAAATATCAGATATACCAGACGTGATAGGAGATGCCTTTCCCTAGAAAATTTTCTTCGGGCGTCCCTACCTCTTTCTGATTTCTTTCTTATGCCATAAACATATTCAATCTAAACTTATGCTCCGTATAATTTTAGCATGACGTTTTTAATTATATTAGAATCATAGACAAAGGCAGAGCTACTTTAAGTATTTAGTTAGTTTTCTCCTTGATATAGTCAATGTATTCATAGAAATTAATTCAAAAATATAATATTAGGAAAAACATATAAAAGATTGTTAATGTAATGAGAGCATTCTCACGTATTAAATTCAGGTAGAGCGAAATTTTTCATAGTACATTTTGTTAGGTTCTAAATCACATTACCATGAAACAAGTTAAAGAAGAGAGAACCTTATTTTCTTCCATTATCTTAGTATGAACGAATCAGTGACTCATAGGGCAGTTAACAGATCGAATCGGTCGCTCATAGGACAGTTAACAGTTCCTGTCGCTAATAGGACTGTCGCAAGTGGGAAGACACCGGTTATTGCATGCAACTGCTACCCAAGAGTATGTATATGAAGAAACCATGTGTAGGGTTTTAAAAATAGTACATAGTTCGACCGAACTAGGCTGACCTTTTACAGACTCAAGTTTAAAGAAAATAATTGAGATTTTAAAAAAAAACTCATTAAAATTTAAACAAATGTATAGAAATGTTTAAGAAGAAAATGATGGAAAGATAATGAATTCAAGAAAAATAGAAAAATAAAAATAATAATTTCTAATAAAAGCGAAAACGAACAAAATGCCATTTTCATTTTTTAAGAAAGCTGAGTACAAAGGTTGATGTCCAACAGTAAATATAGCCAGCTCAAATGATAAAAATGATCGTTTTTGTGATGAGGTGTTGATGTTTCTTATTTGAATAGCGTTCTAAAATATACCAGGAACCATTCGTCCGTTTGCTAGAGTTTCTAATTTTGGTGGTCAGTTCATTTTTGCATAACATGGTCAGAATTCATAGTAGAATGTAATGCATACAGATAGAACTTAATATAGATGTGAGCTTAAATATTGTATCCTCTAAAAACGAAATTGAAACTATTTTACTTACCAGTCTGATAATGCAACTCTAATCTCCATAGAATGAAACAAATATGGTTACTTACCTGAAAGAAGTATAAAGATATAATTAGTAAATGCAAACATTGTTCTATAAAGAAAACGTGTAAATATAAAACACAAAATACATCAAAGATAGCAAATCACAAGTTTTTTTTTTTTTTTGAGAGTTCAAATTAGAATGTTTCTGGTTTGCACATACATAGACATTGGCAAAGAATAATATATTTTCTTTATATAGGAATGTTCTTTATGTTCTTTCATTATGATAAGAATGGGCTTTTTTTTAGAGATTCCATTTTAGAGAAAAAATATTTAAAAAATACTCATATCGGTCGTTCCGATACGAATTTATTAACGGAAAGACATTACAAAATTGGCATTTTTAAAAAATTAGCAACTAAATATAATGGTGACACAAAATTTCTCTAAGTATTGGGATTTGGACAGGGTCAACTCAGAATATATGAAAATAAATATCAAACGTAAATTGTATATGAGACTATATTGTACAGTTCTGCTTGTGTAGGTACAGCTACCAGATTTTATTAAAAAATTTTTACTATAATATAGATAAATAATAAAATTCTCTAATATTCGGGTTAAAATAGGTGTCCCCTTCGACCTGACTGTCTCGGGAAGGATTCCTCACGAAGGAAACTACGCGAGGATAAGTAGGACACTAAATGCTCCAGTGCAAGCTAGGTGGGTGTTGTGATAAGGAATCTCTTAATGCTCCACTGCAAGCAGAGAGAGAGGTAAAGGTCCCCAATAAGGCTCCACTACAAGCTAGGAGGGAAAGGGAGGCCTAGAGCTCCACTGCAAGCTGAGGAAGGAGATTTGACCAGCCAGAGACTGATACTTGTCGCTGAAATCTCGGTTATATAGGTGCTCCAAGTGAGGCGGTAGCACTGGTGATTCTTCTTTGTCACATGAGCAGTGGTGTCTCTATCGTCTGCAACTATACCCACATAGCACAAGTACGTCCACGGGATGTCCGAGACTGAGCCCGCAACGGACGACGGGACATCCCGGGATATCCAAATGTGCTCCCGGGACATCCACAGGATTTCCGCGGGAGATCCAGATGTCCGCTAATATCCCGGGATACGGGATATTCAACGGGACCACGAAGGGATGTCTATTGATTTTCCCTCGGACCTCCTGTCCCATCTGGGACGTCCCGTGTACATCCTAAATGGGAATCCTTCAGGGATGTCTTCTCATTGTCCCGATAATCCCGGGAACCGAATGGGATGATTGGGATCAAAATGGGACATCCCAGGGACGTAGTGTGCTATGTGGGTAGTAATCCATAGGGAGACGCACATAATTGATGTCTGTCAATATAAGCATGTGTCGGTTGTTTATAACTGTGGGAATATTGACAATATGCTTTATATATCAAGATTCACAATTTTGACAGTTTAGGCCATTTAAAAAAAAATAATTAGAAACGAAAGTGGTTCTAACAACTCATATACACTAAAACCTGTTTTTGTTACCCACTTTCATGAATTAGTTCTCATTCTACGGTTAGGATTACTATAATTTTCGTATACGAATAATTGTCCACACTTGAGATTTATTTATGTTTGTTTATGCCACATATCTTATCTTTCACATGGTAATGCATTATTAATTTTATTCTGAATATCAAAATGTTAGTTACGAAATTATTTTGTAATTTAATATAGTGAAGAATTTTTATTACTAAAGTTTCTATGTGTAATGTTAAATTTATTAAAACAATATCAGAATTTCATCAAGGATCACGAAATCGGGGGTCTATTGTATGGAGTTTGTACATAATTTTGCAAGATAACACTAGGTGTCAATCGACTTATAAACTTTCTTAATTTATGTGATTTCTATATCAAAGAACCTTTTAAATAATAATTATTTAACTATTTCTTAACAGGGAAAATTTCGTTCTCTTTAAATGGCATAGAACTGTAACCAAGTCAGAATGAAAGGGCAATATGAAAAAAAAAAAAAAAATACATGTGTACAGTAGAGTATCGAAAACTCGGCCTAATGTGGACCAAAGGGTAGCCGAGTTTGTGAAAATGCCGAGTTATCGAGAATGGGGTTAAAAAAAGAATAAGTACGAGTGTTTCCTCACAAAATACTGTACTTGTATGTATTGGTTATTTGAGAACACAACAGAAAATAAACTGCCCAATTACTCTTAAAACAAAGGAACAGTACGTAGTTCATGAAGGCATAGAGCCTTTAGTATACATTAATGAATATACACTATACAGTAATTTACCTGATAAGACAGACCTCAGAAAAATAGCAGGCAATGACCTTGAACGGGTCTGCGCCTGTTTTTTTTTTTTTTTCGACTTACCAGGGTATGGGCGAGTTATCTGAAGTGCCAGATTATGAAATGCCGAGTTTTACGGACTACTGAGTATATATATATTAGACTAATGAAACGTTTTAAGCTAGGGTATTATTATCAGTTAAAGGAGACTTCATACAATTTTTAGAGTTGAAAGATGCTGTAGACCATTAAAAAAGCAGTTGAAGAACTTGATTAAAATTAGGAGACGACTCAGATATGACATCAAATATTATGGTCATCTTATTTGTGTGTAATGTCCACCACATGTGTACCAGTGATGTTTTCAGAGAAGAATTCCGCGGGGAAGGAAATTCACCCGAATTCAGAGTGGCACATCTTCGATCGTGCTCAACGTAGGTTACCAGTACTAACTTAACTTTCTATGTATTGAAAGCCCCTCCTCCCCTCTGAACGAAATATAATATTGTCATCTGCCATATAAAACAAACTTATAGCAATACTATACATCTAACACTGATGTATGGTATCACTATACTACTATTACATCAAAAAATGGTCAGTTGCCTAAATTGGACATATTGTGTGAAAACAATGCTAATCAAATTAGCCAAGTTCCTTAAATTACAAGATAGTGTCATTTTCTTCATTTATTGTATTTTCTCGTATGATGAGAAATTTAGTAATTGAGGTAATTTAGTAATTTAGTAATTGAGGCAGGTGAGTAATTTACAATGGAAGGTCATTGAAGTTTACCATTCATTTTATTCACATTCTTAAACTTTTAAAGGAAGAGAAAATAAAGATATCTTCTTTTTTGTTACACACACTAAAAAAAATAATTGCATTCAAAAGTGTTTCTTCTTCTGCAACAGAAAATGGACAACTTCATACCGTTATGGTCTGGTAGTCGCACGTGCCAACAATAAAGATTCCTTGAATTTTGCCACTTTTACGCCCCTGTCAGCCACTCATCAGGACTTATGGCATCAAGTCACACACACACACACACACACACACACACACACACACACACACACACACACACACACACACACACACACACACACACACACTGCAACCCAACATAGCAGATTGTATTGTCTTTCTCAGCCCTGTTCTTCTGTTCTGTGTGTGCATAAGGGGAAGACTCCGAAGCACAGAGATAGATAAATGGAGAAGAAGGGGAGGGGGCTAAAAAGTTTTTTTAGATGGGAAGAACGGAATCCTGACAGAAACGGTATGACTTTCACTAAAAACAACCCAACAGCCGCCTGGGATGTCTTCTCCACTATAGAAGAGTTTGCTTAATTCGCCGGAGGATCTTCTGAAGAAGCATACCATTGCATAGCTTCCAAGAACGGCGTAGAGAGAGAGAGAGAGACGTAGAAAAGGATGAACAAGCGTGGAGAATTACGCATGAAAGATGTGGCAAACTGGGTGATGCAGGGGGTTACGGTACGGAGGGAGCAGAGACGCGTCTAAGGGGACATCTTCAGTTCCCGTTTTGGTACGTTGCCCTAGGATAAAGCTAGACTCTGTCAGCAAGAAACTTGCTCCTGTCATTTGAGATGGCCAAAAAGCTTCTTACAATCCAGTGTTGCAAACAGAGAAAGTTTCAGAAAACAAAAATATTTTTACATCCGAAACCCTATCCATAGTTAAACTTTAGTACAATGAATTCACCTCAAGCACCTTAGCAACTTACTCATCATATCGGTGGATATTATTTATAAAAACTCCCGAGACAGTTGGTGGAACTCAAAAAGAGTTTCTATTTATATATTACTTTAGAAATTACCTTTGTCAAGATCTGATTTCGTGACATTATAAGAAATCAAAGGGCCTTGAAGGAGTGTGTAACTGAATACAATGAAGCCATATTTACTAGTGTTGTTCGTAATACACATACAGTATATAATAATACAATTAAATATTGCGGTCCTAGTTCGTTTAAAATTACTTTAATATCCACCACAACTTACTACGATAATTATTTCAATAAATTCCATTTTTTGTTCATTTTAAACTTTGTATTTCCTTAATACTTATCATTAATTTCGCAGTAATTAAGAACACACTTCCATCAACTATGGTTTCCTTACTTACTATATCGTTAACAGCATAAATAAAACAAGTTTAAACAAGTCTGGCCACAAGATTTGTTATCATAAGGTACCGGACTATTGTCCAAGTTGCCCTCTACCTAAATATACATAAATGTTATTGTTGCATGTTTTGAACATTTTTTCCAATAACGTATATTACAATAATTATCGAGATAATGTTAACAGCTTTAATATTTACTCACTTCTTCGAAATGTGATATCCAGAGTCCAGTGGTGGTTCTTGAGGGAAGTCCCATGGATAAATATATTAATTTTATAACTGCAAGCTGAAAGCTTATCTAATTTACCAACTCTCATATAGTTTTGTAGAGTTTATGAGCTTTTTTTCACTTAGTTTGTAGTGATAATATTTAAATAATGTGGCTTCTTTCAAGAGTCGTTATTGCCCTTAGGGCGGATTTTCATGCAAGCGTTCGCTACGTTCATTGCTTGCGATTTCTATGTGTATCCAACAGAAAGTTGTGTTACATGTAGAACCGTACTTAAACATCTTTCTCAATTTAGCCAAATAGCAAGCAAAGAACGCAACAAACGCTTGCATGAAAATCCGCCTTTACCCATATTTTCAATCTATGAATTTAGCTTCTTAGTTTCTTATTTTTCATTAACCTCTCTGAACTACGGCCCCTGTATTCTACTGACTTATTTTCCCCGCTCCTAGCTAATTAAGATAAATGATCTAGAAACTACCTCATAGCATAACATTGAGATAATACTTGAGTTTTAGTATTTTACCTTTTTATACAACGCCAAGATTATGAAGGACAGGTTCTACTATTAACGTGGACACTGAACCACGATCAGGGTTTGAACCCAGTACATTTAGCGGGCGCGCAGACCATCATCCAAGGACAACCATTACGTTTACTGAACACCATTGATCCACTGTAATTCTACAAGATGGACACTGTGACTCAGCGATAGAACGCTCACCTAGAGTCTGAGGGTCCTCTGGTTCGATTCCAACTCATATTAGTTTGTAATAAACAACGTAGTGTTTGTGGATTTTCTCGAGATTTTTTCCGTTTTGTCTAACATCCTAATTGAGCCAATGATTCCGCAATTATTCACTTTCAGTCACCATCCGTCTCTTTTAGCCTATAGGGCGTAATCGTGAGACGTAAAACTAAACATTTCATTTCATCTTCCATAAGATAACTCGGCACTCGATAACTCTTCACTAAAACTCGGTACTAAAACTCTTCTATAAGATAACTCGGCACTCGATAACTCTTCACTAAAACTCGGCACTCGATAACTCGACAGTCCGCATAACTCGGCCACACCCTGGCAAGGAAAAAGCGCGCCCAGACCCGTTCAAGTATTTTCTCAGGTATGTCTTATCAGGTAAATTACTGTACAGTGTGTATTCATTAATTTTCATTTTCATGTAAAGTAGAGGCTCTATGCCTTCATAAAGCCCATACTTTTCCTTTGTTTAAGGGTAATTGGGCAGTTTATTCTCTGTTGAATTCTCAAGCATATGCAAGTACAGTTCTGTATTTTCTGAGGAAAAACTCGTACTTATTCTTTTCTTTTCTTTTCTTCCTTCCTTTTTCTTTTTTTTTTTTTTAGTTCAATTCCCGATAACCTGGCATTTATACAAACTCGACCACCCTTCAGTCCACATTAGGCCGAGTTTTCGGCATTCTACTGTAATAATACTCGTACTCTACTGTAATAATACTCGTACTCTACTGTAATAATACTCGTACTCTACTGGAATAATACTCGTACTCTACTGTAATAATACTCGTACTCTACTGTAATAATACTCGTACTCTACTGTAATAATACTCGTACTCTACTGGAATAATACTCGTACTCTACTGTAATAATACTCGTACTCTACTGGAATAATACTCGTACTCTACTGTAATAATACTCGTACTCACATGTATTACAAGGTAAAAATATCCGTACTTATGGCCAGATTTTTTCTTTGCAGATTCAACTGATATGTTTCTCTTTTAAGATGACTAAGTGGTTATATAAATGTTTCCTACTTATTAATGAATTAAATATTATGGGAGTTTTAAGGGATCTTCATTCCCTCCACAGCCTTATGATAAAGTATCTTAGTTTTCGACAGTCATTTATACTCTGTGGAAATTAATTCTTTATGCAGTGTAAGTTGAAATGTTAAGTTTAATTAATGTACTTGGAAGTATTTTAATTTCAATTCTTCACATAGAATAATTCAAATTGTTTATGAATACTAACAAAATCAGTGTAAATGTAGCGTAGGTTGGCAACTATGTATGCAATGTTCCTAAAGGTTCTCCGCGCCGCACCTTGTTTACATCTGTCGTCGAGTGCGGCAGCCCTTTGATCGTTCCACCTTGACGACCGGCAGTCAAAGGCAAAGAATACCAAACCAGCATCAATTCTGTCAGGTTTACTTCCTTCTTTTGCTTTTCGCTTCCCCCGCCTCGTCGTTGCTACGACCATCACATACAAACGCATAAGTTTTCTTAAACACACAAACGCACAGACACAAAGTTTTTTTTTATTCATTTATGCGTAATAGAATATATGACCTACATGGCCAAACTCCAATCATTGGTTTGCATACACCGACCATTATGTTTGTTTCTTTAAAAGAAATCTATGACGTGTCCTGCAAGAAATAATTCTGTGATATTACGTTAATTAAATTGTTTAATTAATTACTAACTCATGCTGGAACTTTATGCGAAAATTGATATTTACAGTTACCTTGTAGGGAAAATAAAGAAAAGAAAACTTGGAATTGCTTGATACGATTCAGAAATGAATAAGTTGATTCAACCTAACTTAAAGTACATACGGCGACAAAAATGATGGTATTAGAATAATTTTAACACAGACAAGTGGTCCCAACATAAGTACCACTTTAGTGTGTTATTTCAACGTCAAGGTAGTGATGTCAACCGGCTCGGCTCGGTTCGGCTCAGCTCAAGTGAGCTATTGGCTTGAACCGCTCTGTTGGAATGAGCCACCTGCTCGGTTCGGCTCGGCTCAGTTAAGCCATCGGCTCGAGTGTGCTCGGTTGGGTGAGCTGTTGGTCGGCTCACTTCTCGTTCGGCTCAGTGCTGACTGAGTCGTAAGCCCGAGTCGTTGACAACACTACACCAAGGACCGGTGTTGCGGTTAACACAGGCCTGATGTTACCGATTTGGCAAAAAGACAGTAAGTATTGAACAATGTGAAAGTAACACTGTAGTGGAGCTACAGAATTAGATGAATAAATGAGGGGATGTGGAAATAGAAATGGTGCCACGGTGATCTTTTTGTATTATATATTTCATGTGTTATTAGTAAAATCCCAACTAAAATGATGAACACAAGACATTGAGATAACTAACATTAATAACTATGTTATTCGTTGGTGGTCAGCGAATCCTTTTATTTGCTAAGAACAATAACATAACAAAGTTATCACTTCACAGCCGCCTCAAAATCCTGTGTATAAGATAGACACCTAGACTATAATAAAAAGCGTGCACATTTCCTTCTAAGGATATCACAAATATCTAGAACTAGCATTCAGAATTCGTATTAATTTATATTTTTTGCTATGAGCAGAGCTTTACGTGGTGTACTTGACATTTATACCAAGTAGCGATCAATGCATTATGTTTCCTGTAGTGTTTCCTGAAAATAGTTTCGTGAGTGTGTTAATTTTTTGACATTTATATTAGTAGAAGTGCTGTCGTCTGTTGTTTTTATGTACACTATACTCACTATGTTTCTCTTCGTCGTAAACTATATTTCTTTCCACGCAACTACTTATAAATAATTTAAGCTATAGTTTTTTAACCCTCAAAGGACTCAAGTCCGTTTAATTTTTTTTGTAAAAATATTTTACAGCTGTAAATATTACACAACACCAATAGTACATTACTAAAATGACTTCATCATGTCAGAAAGCTGATTTAACGACTACCATTTTAATTTTAACGTTTATTCCAAAGTGTGATGGAGTTGAAGTAGTGCCTCAGGTAACACAGAGTAATTGTGCTGAATTGATACAGCATGTTTTTACGGTGTATGTTGGCCAATCAACAGTTGGGCGTTATTTATCGAAAAGTTTTGACATCGCACTTCCAACTTCAAGTTTTCTTTATGGGTTATATATGGATGGTTGGCAAATGCTCTGCAATGTGGCCAACGTGAGGTCAACATACGGTTGGGTCTGTGTTACTATTGAACCTTAGCATATTTTTTGGTTCTTAGTTTTACTTAACTCAACTTTACTAATCTCTTCAGCTATCAACATCCAAACATAATTTAATCTTCTGAAACCTCAACTACCAATTCACACCGTCTCTTTAATTTTTACCTTCACTCAACCTCAGCATTGTATACCTATCATAAGAATATACGAGGGTGTCTGTCTTATCATCTCCTACTGTATGTCAGAGAAAAATCAAACGTGTTCATAATCATGAGATGCATTCACGAGTTCAAAATCACGCTCATTCGAATGCAGCCTTACCGAATACGCGTGAGGTTAAGTGACCGCATGATCGGAACGATGATGCGAGCGTGAGATTGGGTAAGATCGAGTGAACATGACGTTGACATAATGTAAGCTGATTGGTTGATTTCGAGTTTAGCGTACCTTTTAAAAGTAAAGTTATATGAGATGTAGACCTACAGCTTAACGTGAGATGAGAATGAAATGAGCTTCGATCAGAAATCAAACCCGTGTCTCCTGGCACAGATGCCAACCATATAGTTAAGTAATGTAAGCATAAGTTTGAGAAGTGCGGTAAGAAAAAAAATATGAGCCTCAGATTATGTGGTCGTAATATAGGATGCATGTGATGAGAATAAGGTCGATTGAGAGTAACGATTTTGAGTGTAAGGTTGATGTTGAAATGATGTGACAGAATGATTATAATAATAAGGTTGCATAACCGTTAGATCAAGTGAGTGTGATTATCAGATTGAAATGATGAGTGCTAGATTGAATGAATGTAATGTTGCAAAATGTTGACTTAACAGTATTTATGACAAAACACATGAGCCGCTCTCGAACTTAATAATTCTCTCGAGCTTAGTAATTAGTGAGTGCGAACAGAAGCGGAGTGTGATTCCCGTTGAGAATAGCAAGTCGAGCTCAGGCGAGTGTGAGCCGTGAGATAGCATGTGTCTAACTGAGCTTAATGAGACCGAGTTCCATTGAGGATAGCAAACCTGAGCTCCTGCCAGCACGAATGAGTTACGATTGGAAATTGGCCGGCCATCCGTGTAGTATTCATAATACTTAATATTTATTTTTTAATTGATTGTTTTTTAACGAATTTGGCTTACCAAAAATCCCTTCATCATCATCATCATCATCCCTTCATCACCATCATCATCGATTTTGGCCAAAATATAGAGGATTGAAAGTCAGGAATCGAGTTTGTTAATGCAGGTGATCCATTCATTAATTTGATCCTAAGATATTGGATAGAATATATCAATCGGCGAAATAAATTCCCTCTATGTTATGCAACACCCATAACTTAGATGTCAGTGTGGTTGCCTAAATACAAAACTACAATTTACAAAAAAATATTAGCAGTTTAGTTTTCCAAAAACTCTTTACTCGTGATATATTTTTCAATTCGCACATTTTATACACTGTGACAAACCAAACTTCTCCGCGTGGTGCACACCATGACACTGCTTGTTATTAATATGTATAGCCTTTACATCACAAACTCATTCCGTTATAATAATAATAAAAAAAATATGCGCAGACTTGCATCCAGTGGTGAAATTGAAACACGAAAATTTAAGTTTGTCCTAAAATTTGAGTTTGACATAGCTCTTCTATGAACACTTACAAATGCATGAAACAACTAAATAATCAAATTAGAAACATTATTGTTTTACCTAGTTTTTAACAAAGATCCTCTATTATCATAGACCAGAGAATTTATTGGATATTTAAAAAGATCTTCAAGGGAAAGGTTTCAGAGGAAAGTAGGGTGAACGGTGGCTCAGTGATAGAGCGCTTACCTGTGGTGCGGCTCCTCTCTGACTCGATCGTCATCCAAGTAAGTTCATAATGGGCAACATCGCGTCCGTAAGTTTTCTCAGTGTACTCCCGTTTCCTGCCATATTCTCATTCCAACAATTGCCATAATCTCAGTCGTTCTTTTGCCATAATCATCTGTCTCCATTTGCCAAAAGGGCATAAACGTGGGACGTTAAACTGGAAACTTTCATGTCATTTTTTAAAGGAATACAAATCACGAACAGAGGGCAGCAAGTTTCTTCTATATTTATTATATATTATATATATAAGTGCATGGATTATTCTCTGTTTATTGATTCAATTTATTTTTGGTCAAAAGAGTTTCACCTGCGAATATTTCCGCTTCTTACTATATGTAATAGATTGAAAATATAGAAGGAACGTGCTGCCATCTGTTTTCCTTTTAAAAACGACATGAAAGTTTTCAGTTTTACGTCCCACGATTATATATCCTTTCGGCTGAGGGAAACAAATGATTATCGCAAGGAAATGATGATGGAAGAATTGATGAAATTATAATGTGGGAGGAAACGGGGACACTCCGAGAAATCTTACGGACACGATGTTGCCCACTACGAACTTACTTGACCGGAGCTTGAACCAGAGAGCCCATGCACTATCACTGAGTCGTCGTATTCCTTGCTTTCCTGTAAACTAACCTTAATGTAAGAGATCAACTGAAACTTTTCACTTAAATATCTTTAAATATTTAATAGTTCTTTGATCGATGGTAATAAATGGTCTTTATTAAAAAGTAATTTGATCACTCAGTTGTTTCGTGCATTGGAGGTGTTCAAAGTAGAGCTACATATACAGGGTGGGGCAAATGAAAGCGCCCCGGAGAACAGAATTCCAGGATACAAAGAAACACAGCAAAGGAAAGGAAATAGTTCGCTAACCTGCTTATAGCATATGTTGAAAATGACCATCATTCATCTCTTGAATGACTACATGAATGAAAATGACCACAATTTCAGGTGTGTTCGGACATGTTTCGGATCGGCGTAACGGATTTTATAGAGGGAGCTGCGGTATAGGTTGCGCTCTTCCACCTTTCTCTCTAAAATCATGTGCTCCAGTACAACTCAACTCTGAAACATGGTTATTTAGATAGATAATGTACTAGTTCCTCTAATACGTGTATTTCTTTAGAGTATAACCACCTTTTTTATCTCTCATAGTTTTCGACCTAGGAAGCCTCAAAGTTACAATTTTCTAAATTTCGGCATCTCGTAACTTTGAAACAACGCGTTTTTTGCCCTGTGTTCGTATGAACCTTTTTTCTTGTTTAGGCGTGAATATTTCGCCAATGGATTTTGGCTACATCATAAATTAACCTGTATATATAGTGTCTTTCATTGTTGAAAGTGTTTCACTGTTCAGAGCATGTTTCTGAAGAGTAATATAAATGTTCTCAATACACGAATTATCCTCTGAGCTGTCTTTGAAAGAAGTTAGGATATTTACGAGTTTTATTGAACCATTGTGAATATTGTCGATCCTAACAAAATATGGACAAATGACTTTAATTTTGTTCAATAATTGTGAATATTGTCGGTCATAACAAAATATGGACAAAGTCTGGATATTCATGACTTGAATTTAATTGAATCATTGTTAATATTGTCGGTCCTAACCAAATAAGGACAAAGTCTGGATATTCATGACTTGAATTTAATTGAATCACTGTTAATATTGTCGGTCCTAACCAAAAAAAAGGACAAAGTCTGGATATTCATGACTTGAATTTAATTGAATCATTGTTAATATTGTCGGTCCTAACCAAATAAGGACAAAGTCTGGATATTCATGACTTGAATTTAATTGAATCATTGTTAATATTGTCGGTCCTAACCAACTAAGGACAAAGTCTGGATATTCATGACTTGAATTTTATTGAATCATTGTGAATATTGTTGCTCCTATCAAAATACATTAGAAAGGTAGGAAATATGTGCTGCTATCTATTGCTGGAATCTTTACACTCAGTCTTGAAAAAAGGTAAAAGCAAGAGAAGAAACTCGATAAAAAAAAAAAGAAGTAAGGAAAAGAATCTTGGTTCCAAGAACTAAAAGTTAAGAGAAGACGTTCGGATCAAACGGGATACTCAAAGTGAAAGATATATGGTGTGGATAACTGAGCGCTCAATAAGATTTCGTTTAGGATTTATTCTCGTATCGGAAATCGAATACACAACCTTCCGGTGCAACTATACTTTATTCTGAATTTTTCTCTCTTTTCTTTCTGAATTCTCTCTCGTCGTAAAAGCATATGTATTTTTTCTATTCTTTTCGAACTTATATGTTCCGCTCCTATTTTTTCTTTCTTTCTTTCTCATGGAATTCCTGCAGAAAACTCTCTTGTTCCAAGAGGTGTCTTTAAAAACCATTTGTATCGTTAGTTTATAAATATAGTGTAATGCTGAATATCTATCATGTTCAATCAAAAATATTAATTTTTGAAAAATGAAATGAAATCTTTAAGTTTTACGTCCCACGGTTATGCCGACTAGGTTAAGGGAGACGGTAATGATGAGAAATGAATGAAATGGTAGAATGAGGAAAGAAATGGGAGAACCCCGAGAAAACCCACGCACATGGTACTTGTCCACCACAAAGCTCACTTGGCCCGAGCTGGGGTCTAACCAAGGACCCCATGCACCAGAGATGAACGCTCTACCCCTGGGCTACCGCAGCACCAATATTAATTTAAGAAATACTATTTGGACAAGGGGTGAAATGTACCCATTATTTTAAATATGTTATATGAGTATATTTTGGTATATATAATGCATATATTCATTAGCCAATAATAGGCTGGGTCAACTTTAAAGTCTCGCATATTTAATAATTGAAAGAATACATTCCATTCCTCTTTAAATGTATATTGGTATTAGTGACACACTAGCAATTATGAGTACTATTATGTTACACAGTGTTAATTGTCCCTAATAGTTGTAATTATTAGTTAATAACAATTCTAATTCTAATGCGATCACTGTATTTATGTTAATTGTACAAAGTGTAAATAACAGAAATGATGGTTGTATATTAAGAGTAATTATTTATAATGATGACACATGTTTGTTTGTAAAACTATAATTTCCTTTATGTTCCTAGAATTTTCTATATATTTCGAGCTGAACCTGCGCTCTTTACACAGCGCATCATTCACATATGAGTATGAATGTCCTTGTCATTCCTCACAATAGCTGTATATGTCTCTTTACAGACACAAGTGAAAGACGTCTTGATAAAAATCGGCAAGGGGTACTACAATATCTCGTACCGTTTGCAAGCGTTAAGCCTACTTGCGATTTGGAGTTTCTAATTCATGTATGATCAGTGTTTTCTTTCTTCTTGCATGCAGTATGTAATAAGCAAATACATTACATACACAATTAACTATAATGTCAGTGACATAATGTTCATTGGGCAAAACACTCCAAACAATAAAGATTCCTCTTAGACTGGAAGAAATGGTTATCCTTCGTGTTTCATTATCATTTGGCCCCATGAAACAAACGTCGGAGAAATATACTAACCCCGTATACAAATGTGTGGTGTTGGAATATATAACTCGTAAAATATGACGCTTTACTTTTCTAAAAATTTCAACACTTTCAGTGTACCCCTAAAAATGAAATAAGGAAATAGTGGCCATTTTTTAAATATTCAATTAGAACTGAACATTTATTCAAAATTTGCAATCGATCAGTAAATACGGCATCTTTCTAAAGCCTATGATTCCCGAGAACTCACTGTCGAAAGGATTGACCACAAATATATAAACCTAGGATTTTAATATATAGATAAACTATTTATATAGTAAAAGTGAGTACCATTTATATTGTATATTATAGTAATAATTTCAATATACATTAAGCTTGCCTTTTTATAAAACAAAGGTGATTTTAGATACCTTTTTTCATCTTAACAAAATATATTTATTATTATTATTATTATTATTTCCCTGATTACCTTGATTTCCTCGTATCCAGATTACACTTTAACCTGGATAATTGAAGTTTCATTATACATAAAATAGGAATATATATTACTTTTATAAACATATAGTTATAAACAAAAGTAATTAAATTTAATGTATGTTATTCGTAGACTTATGTGATTTTGATTAGCTACTCACATATACCTTAAGGAAATATTTCACTTTCTCTATATAGTAGCTATTAATTTGTATGCATAACATGTAAATAAGTAATTATGTTAGGTAGTAGAAAGACCATGCGAAAAACAACAGATATTTTGTATGCGTGAAACAAGGTGAAGACGCAAGCAATTCAAAAGTGAAGTAGAGAGAACTCGTTCTTCTTCCATACATCGGTTGTCAAGTTGATTAAGCATTAAATCAGTTATGGGAAAGTTTTAACATTAATGATCTCATAGTATAATTATAATGGCGTATTTATTTACGATTTTCACTCAACTCCCACAATACTATCTTCTAGACTAACTAACATGTTTTGGACTCTGAGCACTTTATTTGTTGAAGTGAAAGTACGATGTTTACCTCAACAATGCAATGAATTTTAGAAGCATCAAAAGGTCACCATGAGATGTGTAAATTGTTGTGTATAAGTATTTGAAAGTATCTTCCCATACTAGGAGTAAACATTGATAAAATACATAAAATATACAAATGCATGTAAACGTAATGAATGCTTTTTCACTATAGCTATATCTGTGCGACATTAACACATTGTTTGGTATTTTCATATATTACACTAATGATATAAGTGCAGAAAGTATTTATACAACCTAACCACGGGGACATGACCACCGGCAAAGCTAGGAACTATAACTGAAAGTAGCATACTAAGCCATTACATGAACGGGCTATCTTTCTTTTCACTGAACTTCGTTACTGAATTCTCTATGGCTGTGTCTGTGTGTCAGGGGCGTCATTTAGGGGGGGGGCAGGGAGGGGCATTTGCCCCCCCCTGAGTTTGAGATGTATATAGATCTTATCAATAGAATAGTAGTAAATCAGAGAAAAATGCGAAATTTTACTTATATCAAGGGGTCTTGCCCCCCCTTCCCCCAAGCAAAATCTGAAATGACGCTCCTGTTGTGTGTCTGTCTGTTATTTGCGAATTTTTCAATTTTGAGTCCTCCATTCGATAGAGCATCAAAAACTATCTGACAAAGTGATGGAATTTTTTGCTTCACTCTTACTGTTCTCGAAATATTGGCCAAAAATGTCAAATTTCGAGAGTTTTAAGGAGCCATATCTCAGGAACCATAAGTTATAGAGTGATGATATTGGTAGTTGATCAATACCTAAGAGAATGGCGAACATTTTGATACCAAATAGTAACCGGTGGCCAATATTCAACTGGTCACCGTTTCCCAGATATTGGCCTAAAAAAGTTCGAATTTCGGGAGATTTAAGGAGCCATATCTCAGGAACCGTAAGTCATGTAGAGATGATATTTAGCGAATTTTTGCGAGAAACAGAACAAGGTGCAGACAAAAAAGACTTACTTTTACATATAGGAACAATCACAGCTATCCTTCCCTCTCCATCTCTTCATTCTTTTTAAGTTCGTTCTGGCAATGCTCTTGGAGCATTCTCAACTGGTTTCTTTCTTTCATTCTTTTTAAAAGAAACTAACCAAAAGTTACTGTAATAAATTCGACAACAAATCAGCTGATTCCTCTATCACTTAGGTTTCTACTTCCATTTGTTGGGAACTGAATAAAGTTCTGATTTACGTTTTCTATTAACGCATTGACTTGTTTAGCCACGAAGAAATCTCTTTCACGTTTGAACAGAATAAACAGAGTTAATAACAAAACATACATAATATTGCCTGAAAATATACACATGTATAGATTTTTTAAAATGTATTGTATTTGTCTATTTGACATGTTTCATAATTGAAACATACATTTACAAAAAAAAAAAAAAAAAAAAAAAAGACATTAAAGATGATATTTTGACAAAAACTAGATACAGTCAATAGACAAAAAGAAAAAAAGTAAGAGCAAGGCAGGATAACAGGTTACAAACTCAATGGGAGCGTAGAAAAGAAAGCAGAACACTCAAGAATGAAAAAAAGAAAGGAAGAAAGAAAAAGAAAAGAACACTATGATAACTTCCGGACAGATAATAGAACCAACCAAGTAACCACAGACTGCCTTTAATCCTATTATTGACAAGGCCTTCTGGAATCATCAAAGAACAGGCTCTTAAAAGCCACTTATATCATATAAAAGCGATTGTCTTTCTCTTGTCCCCACTACATAATCTTTTAAGTCTTCTTGTTTTTTTCTTTTTCTTTCATTCTTTCCTCTTTCCCCTTTTGATATATCCAACCGACCACTTCAGCTTACTTAATAAAAGTGTTTCGCTGTTACTCTTCCTCTTTTTATTTTTACAATATTAAGTTTTTTTTTTCCCTACTGGACTGTAATTCCATTATCATTATAACAACTTTGTTCTTGATACAGCAATTTCTTAAATCTTTCCACCTATTACACGTTTTATTAACATGATAACTGACTATTGCCGATTATTTTTTTTAAAAAAAGTGTTTTACGAGTTCACATTATGAAATCATGGTAGACTTGTAGACAATGTGAATTTAACACTAAAACGGTAGAAGAAGATGTTTAACTTCCGGCTGCAATAGTGGGTTAAGGTCAGAGATGGAATCTGCTCTTCGGATACTGAATTTTACTCAAAATAATACTGTATCTTGCTATTTCTCTTACAATTATTGTCACTAGGAATCAATATTAAAACCAGAATTTGTTCTTAGTTTTTACTACTCCTACTTTCAGCAGCAGAATAAGAGCTAAAGAAAAGTCTATTCTTGCGATCCTGAATATACTGTACATCTGTAAACCCTTTGTAGCCGCTTATTACATTTTCGGTCTGTTCTTAGGATCTTGAATCCATAACAGAAAACCGTTTGCAGCCTCTTATTACCGTTTCCGGTCTATTATGGGATTATGAATCCATATCAAAAAAACCCTTTGTAGCCTTACTACCGTTTTCGCTCTATTCTTGGGTTCCTGAATAAATATCACAGAACCGTTTGTAGCCTCTCATTACCGTTTTCGCTCTATTCTTGGGATCCTGAATCCATATTAGAAAATCCTGTGTAGCCTCTTATTACCGTTTTCGCTCTATTCTTGGGATGCTGAATCCATATCAGAAAATCCTTTGTAGCCTCTTACTACCGTTTTCGCTCTATTGTTGTGTTCCTGAATAAATATCACAGAACCGTTTGTAGCCTCTCATTACCGTTTTCGCTCTATTCTTGGGTTACTGAATCCATATTAGAAAATTCTGTGTAGCCTGTTATTACCGTTTTCGCTCTATTCTTGGGTTACTGAATCCATATTAGAAAATCTTGTGTGGCATGTTATTACCGTTTTTCGCTCTATTCTTGGGATCCTGAATCCATATCAGAAAATCCTGTGTAGCCTCTTATTACCGTTTTTGCTCTATTCTTGGGATCCTGAATCCATATCAGAAAACCCTTTGTAGCCTCTTACTACCGTTTTCGCTCCATCATTATCACAGGTATTTTGCCATCATTAGCAGGTCACTTGCCGCAACTGAGATGTTTCCATGCTCCATGGTCTTCCGGTAACTTCTTCGACTTCACGTACATTTTTTAATTTGATATCGTCCATTAATTGTAGTCTTCTTCGACCCCTTCCTCTCTTTCCTGCTATCATATCCTCTAGCACGTCTCTCATTGGGAATCAAAATTGCAACCAGAAATGTTAGTAGATACCGGTTCCAATAGAGAAATATAGTAGGAGATAGAACCTATTTTTGTGGTACCGAATTCATATCACGAAAGTACTTCTTGTTATCTCTTCTTCTTCTTGTAGGAAGTGTTGTATAAGAGACTATATCGCATTTTTGATGAATCTGCTTCAATGAAATATTGTAATCCAAACTGAAATTATCAGCATAATGTCTATCTTACTACATAGCAATTAGACCCAAGAAGGTTTTTCCCCAGTTATTCTATATTAAGAGGCATAATCACCGCAAAATTAAACTATCGCTAATTTTATAGTAATTATGTGATATCATCAAATAGATAAAAGATAACCAAAATGTGGAACAAGAGTGCCCTACACAATATTATTTTGCATGAGGTACCGGTTATTACGAGTCACCTAGTAGCCATTTAGAAACGCGAAAATAAATTCCAATGATCTAAATGGTTGGAAATCGAGAGCAGATAAGTGATTCGTGATAACGGTATCTCATGTAAGATAATAATGTCTAGCGTGCTCTTGTTCCACTTTTCCGCTATCTTTTATCTATTTGAAGGTATCACATAATTACTGTAAAATTAACAGTATTTTAATTTCGCCGTGATGGGGCCTCTTAAATAAAGGTATGTTTTCAATTCATTTTGAAACAGTGCTAAAATACATTACTGAATGCAAAAGTACCTGAAATCGACAAGCTAAGTGCAATGCCCCAGATAAAAAAATAAAACACAAACAAGATCTAAGAATGATTTTTGAAGACAGGGACAAGCCAAAATTGGTAATGATCATTTAACGGGTTGTTGCCCTTTCAATTACAAAATACCACATTTACTTGTCACATATCGTAAAAGTTCTACTGTATATCCTGGTCTATAAGAAGATGACAAACAAACATAGTAGTTTGCATTGTAGATAATGTATATGTAGTACGTACGTGTACAGAAGTGCAACGTATTGGATCATCAACTTCAATCGTAGAAAAGCGCTAGTTTTTTTTTTTTTTTTAAGCCTTGTACTGATGACGATGTTTGAAACCTGTCGCATAATAGAATATTTAGAAATATTTGCACGTTATTTATTTTTTTTTTTTTTTAACGAAAAGGAAACAAAAAAAAGAACGATGCGCATGTTCTACAAGGACTGCCAGGTAACGGTGTTTAATAAATATTCAAGCCTCCGCATTACTAAACTTCTTTTTAGTTCGCAATGATGCGAAAGGTAGGATGTTATGTTAGCTTTTGATATGTTAGGCAAAACCGGTTTTGTAGCTTCTTGTAGACAATAGAAGTACCACACATCTACAACCACGTAACAAACACATATAAAACATTGACCACAATTCAAATAAACTAGTGAAAAGGAGTCTTTCAAAAGATTCATCCTTGTCCACACGGTTAAAGGATGAGCGAAGTTACGCATAACGGGTTAGGCCTTCCGAAGGTAGTAAAACCTTGAAAGATATCAATAGAATTTATTTGAAATATGATAAGTGATGTGTAATAACAAATGAGCCACGAGTTTGATTTCTTAACGTGGTTTCCTTCTGCTTCCTATATCTTGTCGTTGCAGGGGCAACTATGTACTGTATTTTAATACTTGGTATAAAGTTAATGCTACTCATATCTTTATGGTAGTTAATGATGATAGTACTAACAGGCTTGGTTCCCTCTCTCCATGCAACGCTTTTAATTTATTTGTCATTATACGATGACACTGAAAGAGCCTAAGAACGTATTATGAATACCTCCTACGTAACAGCTTTTGGTAACTTCTTGAAGTACGGTAATATATTGAGGTATTGCAAAAATACCATCATTATTAACATTTTTACCGTATCTAATAACATAATAACATAGTATTAGTCACAAAAAAGTCGCTATTTACATATGTATTTCAAAAATGAAATCTTTCAGTTTAACGTCCTACGGTTATGCTCTTTAAGCTAAAGGAGACGGACAATTAAGAGTCTTCATCCCGGCGAAATTAAAATACCGCTAATTTTACAATAATTATGTGATATCTTTAAATAGATAAAAGATAATTGAAATATGGAACAAGAGCGCCCTAGACAATATTATTTTGCGTGAGGTATCGTTATCACAAGTCACCTAATGGCTTTCCGTTTTCAGCTGTTTAGAAACGCGAAAATAAATGCCGATTTTCAAAATGGCTCGAAATCGAAAGCAGATAAGTGAGTCGTGATAACGGTTTCTCATGTAAAATAATATTGTCTAGGGTGCTCTTGTTCCACATTTCGATTATCTTTTATCTGTTTGAAGATATCACATCATTACTGTAAAATTAGCGGTATTTTAATTTCGCCGGGATGAAGACTCTTAAGGCAAGTGAATGGTGATGATGGAACAAGTGGTGAAATGATAAGATGGGAGGAAACGGAACTACCCGAAAGAACACACGGACACGATATTATCCACCACAAACTTACTTGACAGAGGATCGAACCAGGAGCCACGCACCAGAGGTAAGGACTCTACCACTGAGCCACCTTGTCCTCTCATGTGTACTTTAGTTAAGGAAACAAATGAAAAGTTAAGGGGAAAAAACAAAGAATGTCCATGTGTGTGCTTTATCGAGTTCTTTGTTCTATCTGTTGGTGACTCTTGGTACTATTTGACAGTATATGCCATGCATACGTAATGTCGAAATTTCCATGTAAAAAGGGACATAACATTTGACTACCCTATTCTTTTTTTTTTACGCGGTTTAAAGTATAAAAACGCCGTTTTCTCGAAAATCCAGTTTAATGACATTTCTCCTTTTTTTTCCCTGACCCTTCAAATAAAATTAATTCTTTTAGAATTTTGGAGTTATACTGAAACCCTCAAATTACAACTCCAAAACTCTCCAGGTCAATGTCAGCGCATTCGCTTTCTACCTCATTACTACTAGACTGGACTTCCAGGCTGGAGCCTGCTAGTTTTTAATTCTCCAATTACTTCACAATGTTAAGTCAATACTTTCATAGTTGCGCCACAATCTAACACGAAACAATGAACACCACATTCGAAACATTCGGCTACATATTCTACGTAAAATAATCAAACGTAATAATAAGTAAAGAAATATTTATTCCCCTCCGTCCCTGCCCCGAACATACTGTACGTGTTTATTCACTGATAGCAGCGAATTGACTCCTGTGTTTCTTTGTAATGACTTCACTGTATGGTTATCCTTTACTCCTATTCCTAATGGTTGACAAAGATCAGTTGTTCCATTAATTTAATATTCAACCAAGAACCGGTTCCTATAAATTTAACAAATCATAAAATCAAAACGGACTGTTATTTATAGATGTCCAGACACAAAACAGTTAATTTTATATCGTGGACTTGATTAAAATAGTTGATTGCAAATCCGGTCATCTTACCATACCATAAAGCTTGACGAACAGAGCCCGAGGAGAATCAAAGAGGCGAGGAGAGTTGCAAAAGGATACAGCGACCTCTGGCTAATCTAACAACAATCAAGGAAATGTGTCTTTCTTTTTCTTGCTTTCTTGTTTCTCTCTCTGTCTCTCACACATATACGCATATACATAGGCTGCACTTGGAGGCTGGGGAGAGTGAACTAGAAAATGGATTCGGTATACATCTCGTTAAAAGGGGTTTCGCTCAAGAGCCGTTACATTAATACGTGGCTTGTCGGAGGAGATAACAAGCTTCGGTCGCAATCGATTTGCGAAGCAAATCGTGCGTAGCATTCATTTCCTCATGCACATTTTACCCTGGTCACTTGCCTCATCGCTCCAAAACCTCTAACTCCCTCTCTTCCCCTCCCCCCCTCCTCTGTCTTTTCCCTATACAAAATCCAATATTCACTTGGCAATTCCGCAATTCCACATGCTCTTTCAGCGCATTAGTACATTACAGAAAAAGTCAACAGAAAGACAAATGTCCGTATTTTCTCTCAGCAAGCATCACAAGCCAAACATTACTTCATTTCAGTAAGCATTACTCCAAAAGAAACATTACTTCAATCATAATCAATATTACAAAGTCACACTAATTACCTCGCTAAGAATGAAAAAGCAACATGTTCCAGTACTATAACAACTATCACGATAAGCAGGCCCTTAGCCAGGGAGGGGCTAGAGGGAGCACTGCCCCCCCTAAATTATTATTTGCCCCCTCTAAAAAATAACGCTCAATAAAATTTTCAAACGACTAACAACACTGTGAAATTCTTGCAATTATATTTTCCAAATTAAATTCAACTTTGCGTATTTTGCTCATTTCTGTGTACAATTACGTTTCTTGCTAGATGCACCAAACATCTTCCATAGCCTTTACTCATTTCAAGAATTTCAAACCGTACCCTATTACTGCAACCATGACAACTATCCAAGGATCAGGTGCACTTCCAAACAACAGTATCATAGTCCACAACGTTAGTTGTGAATATTAATAAGCCGTAGTGTCTCGCTGATTTTGGAAGGTAGAAAATTGAGTGCAAATGTTGGATAAAACATATATTTCTATTTTGTATTGATATAATTTAAAATTACTGTAATATAATTTTGTTTTATGTTTAAAAAAATAAATACTTCAATTTTAATTATTAATATGAAACAGAGTACCTCGCAAAGAGCTTCTATTAAGCACACAAAAATGAAACCAAAATTTACGATTTCGATAATTCAAAAATGAATACAGATTCTAATAACAAATAAATGTACAATTTAATGGTGTTCTTTGATGTCTTTGTCATTGGCCCCTCAGTCTTCATTTTTGCCCCCCTAATAAATCAGGTTGGCTACGAGCCTGACGAAAGGGATTATTTCATTACAGTAAACATTACAAAGAAACGCTGATTCATTAAATTTATCATTACAAACAAACATTACTTCATTAAAGTGAACGCTACAAAGTTTATTTTCTCAATTACATTACAAAGATGGTAAAAAAAGAGCTTTCTCGCAGCGAATTACCGTAAGCTACTATAATTATGCAGAACTATTCTATAAGATTTATGTAGAAATGAAATTCTATTTTCAGGCTTAACCTTCGCAATTAAACTATTAAGGTAAATGAATATTATATATATATATATATATATATATATATATATATATATATATATATATATATATATATATATATATATATATATATATATATATATCTGGACCACGATATTACAACCACGATATTGTCCATTATAAATTGAAATGGCGTGGAATCGAATTGAAATACAAGTGAACACTTTACTACTGATTCACTAAGGTTTTATATTATTATTAACTTAATAATTATTATTAGCTTGGCGGACATAAACTGTAATAACTTCAATGGCATTCGCTTTCATTGTTTTGAAAATGACATTTTGGAATACTGACTATTTTAATTTAGTTATTTTTAACTCTTAATTTTAAAACCATTTTAAATTATTTGAGATATTTGTATATATTTTAAATCTCTTACAAGGATCTCAACCTAAACAGTTGAGAATTCTTATAATTTATTATTAATAATAATAATAATAATAATAATAATAATAATAATAATAATAATAATAATAATAATAATAATAATAATAATAATAATAATAATAATAATAATAATAATAATAATCACAGTACGAAATTGAAAATCGATACACCTAAACGAGAAGAACGAAAAAGAAATAATTTTTGCAGCACGAATGGGGGTTTATGGGGTAGGGGTGAGGTTCAGTTAATCGAATAACCGTGCACGAAGATAAAATGATTTGGATATAAGCTCTTAATGTATTCAATCCACCGTAATTAATGTATTTATACTCAATAGCTATGAAAAGATAAGTCCATTTGCTATACCTTGCAACACCAAACAGTGTTAGATCAACCTAGAGTATGGGTGAGATCAATATGTATATATAGAAACATACTAGGTTTATAACAAGGATCATAGGATTAGACGGCCCAGCCTTCAGCATGCGCAGGGTTGCCCCTCGGCATCTGAGCTGTCTCGCAGTACTTGATTGATTGACAGACTGCAACATATTCCCTCCGAGGATCACCCAATTATGTCGCCTAATGTTCTGAAACCGCTACATGTATTACACACTCGTTTCTCTCCCTTGGCCCTTTTAATATTCTCGTAACCCCTGAGGTCAAAGTCACTCACCCTCAATTCTCTATTTTCACGCTAAGTATACTCCTGTGGCTAACGCCGCGTTTAGCATATTTAGCCACAAAACGTATCTGAATTCCAAATTAGCGGTGTTGATTTTACAGAGACGAAACCACTCAAACGTTAACGGTTCATTCTCTAGTTCAAGTACAATTTGAAATAATAATAATAATAATAATAATAATAATAATAATAATAATAATAATAATAATAATAATAATAATAATAATAATAATAATAATAATAATAATCTAATAAATAATGCATACTTATAGTGCATGGTTGCCAAGCATGGTCGCTTACTCTGAGGGGAGAACGTAGACTGAAAGTGTTTGAGAACAAGATCCTAAGACGAATATTTGGATTCAAAAAGAAAGGAAATGGGGAATGGCGGAAACTTCATAGCGACTATATAATTTATATCGTTTACCAAATGTTGTTAGAGTCATCAAATCTAAGAGGTTCAGGTGGGCACGTCATGTAGTCAGAATGGAAGAAAATAGAAATGCTTTCAAAGTTTTAACTGGAAATCCAATCGGAAAATGACCATTAGGAAGACCTAGACGCAAATGGGAAAACAATATTAAGATGGATCTCGCAGAAATAGGAATGCAAAGTAGAAACTGGATCCAGTTGGCAAAGAACAGAAATCAATGGAGAGCTTTTGTGAACGCGGCATTGAACCTCCGGGTTCCTTAGGCCATAGAGTTAGTAAGTTAATAGTGCATGCTTCCTCTCAACAAGTAATTAATAAACACAGATTCACAAATTTGTGTGTGGTGTGCGTGTGATTCTGGAAACAAATCCGGATAAATATGAATAAACCATATAAAGTGCGAACGTGAAATAAAAGCACGAATAGAAGTGGCGAAAGAAGCCTTTAGGAAGATCAAGAGTTGATGTGGAGTATTGTGTTCTATGCAACAAAAACATGGAATATTTGCAAAAGCGACAAGAAAAGAGACGATGCTTTTTGAAATGTAGGTATGAAGAATAATGGAGAAAATTAGCTAGGTCGAACGGAAAACGAATGACGAATTGTTAGGAATAACAGAGTTGGACTTCACAGAAGATAGTGGAAGAAAAAAGAGGGAAGGGATGAATGATAATAAAATAGAGAATTGCTACGTCAAGACGGATATGTTAGCTGAAGACCGTGGTGCATAGAATAATATTAGTTTGTGGTACATGAGCTGTTTAGGGAGGGCAGGGTAGCACAGTGGTAGAGCACTTACCTCTGGTGCGTGAGGTCCTTGTTTCGATCCCCAGCCAAATAAGTTTGTGATGGACAACATTGTGTCCATGGGTTTTCTCGGGGTACTCCCACTTTCTCATTTCACCAAGTCTTCCATTATCATTAATTTGCTTTAATCATCGTCTCCCTTAGCCTAAGGGCCACAATCATGGGATACTAAAATGAAAAATTTCATTTCATTTCAAATAAGCTGTTAGTATTTGTAGAATGATAGTTTTGACTGTTCTTACCTATGATAATGATCTACCTACTAATGAAAAAAAAATCACAAGGAACTCACCACAGAAACAAGAGTATGTATGTGAAGTGAACATGCAGTTCAAATAGGGTTTACATGGGCAAACGAAGAAAATCATATGACTTTGAACCATTCAATAAAAGGCTTCACCGAATGTTATAGCAAATAATATGGTAAAAGGTCGATACTGTAGTACAGGTGGACACTAAGATGGACAAGACAGCTCACTAGAATGGGAAATATGTGCAGGATATTAATACATCATGTTAGTAGAAAAAACCTCTGGAGATCTTTGAGTACTCTCGGAAACTTCGGAGTGTGTTGCCGATCTGAGTTAAGTTTTCTGTAACTTGAATTTAATACCATAGTCCTCGTTAAATGACATAAACAGGGAAGTTCTTTACGAGACGAGGCGAAACAGAGCTCTTTAATTTTAAAAATAAATTATATACTTTATGCAAATAGTTGTTTCAGGAATTTTCCGCATTGGACAAATACATAAGTTAATACACTCGTAGTGTTATATTATTCTAAATCTATCCTACCCTACCCTACCCTATTCCATTCTACCCTAACTCTCTCCGCTGGTCTAGTCGTTAGCTCGTGTGTCTCTTCATGTACGTGATGGCGGGTTCGATTCCTGGTGGGAGAGCACAAAAAAACAATTCCACAATCATTCACTGTTAGCCTAAAGGACGTTCAAGTAAAAATTGCATTTCATTTTTTTTTCTACTCTACCCTAGCACACGTTGGTGTGTGATTTTTGCATGAATAATCTTTTACTTTTTTTTCTTCGATTTTTCGATCGAAACATCAAAAAATCTAAAGTCATGAGAATATCCCGTGGAAATACTCCATTACGGGTCAGAGTAGAACAAAGATAACTTGAAGAGGTCGATCATTTCAATGGCGAAAGACGCGTACTGCACCAAAGAGAACAGGTCAAGCATCGACATAGCCAAAGAAGCATTCAACAAGAAAAGGCCACTCTTAACAAGCAGCCTTAATATTGGACTAAGGAAGAAATTGGTCAAGTGCTATATATGGAGATTTAACTTTATTCAGAGATTTAGACAATACGGAATTGGAAAAGAAATATTTAGAGTTTCGAAATATGGTGTTGGAGGAAGATGGAGAAGATAAAATGGAGAGAAAGAGTAAAAAACGAAAATATTTTAAAACGGATAGGAGAGAATACTTCTAGCCACTACTCTTTGTAGAAAGGCCAACTGGATTGGACATATCTTGCGAAAAAAAATTGTCTTCTTCATACCGCCGTAGAAGGGAAGATGGAAGAAAAGCAAAGGATAGGAAGAAGAAGAACACAGGTGATCAATGATCTGAAAAATAGAAGAAAATATTGGGAGTTAAAAGAGGAAGCTGATGGAAGAAACGTTTCCTAACGCAATCTGAAAATTAAGAGAAAAACTCATTAGTCCCAGGACATGCCACCAATAATAATAATAATAATAATAATAATAATAATAATAATAATCCTTTTTATAGCACTTCAGTTTGCACTCATATTATCCATCTGCAATTCTTTTCGCATGTGCTGCAAAAATATCAGTGCATGTCTTAAACAATCATTTAAAACAAAAAAGTGAAGTAAAATATATTTTTAAATTTGACCTCCTATTGTAAATCTACACGTCTATTACGTATTATTTACGATACTGAATGATAAAGAAAAACCTGATTCTTTAGATACTGTTTTTAGGTTTTTTAAACTCAGAAACTGTTGGAAAATAAAATATATATTGGCAGCACTGGTTCTTATGTTAGTACTACCGTCACAGTCCTGTAAAATACGTAATGTCCTATGTGAATAAATTATTTTATTCACATACCAAAAATTTTACTATTTTTTACGAACACCCTATATACATCCTTCCCTATATATATATACACACACACACATCCAACATACTGTCAATAATATCTTGAAGGTATACATATCATAGTAATCGTATTTATCCATCAATATTAATTAATTATATTATCCTGTACACTAGCTATTTGCTCACAATCTGCATATGGAATGCATTAGGTTAAATTACCTGCAGAATTTACACATTACGAGATATTGTCCGATGACAAATGAAACATACATATTAATAGGACGAAATGCGCATTATACGTCAGTAATTAATTGATCCTCACAGCGTTGTGGAATGGAGAGCGGAAACAGTAATTAATAACTATAATAAAAGTATAAATAAAGCACTTTTTCAATAGCTATTGGGGAAAAAACAAATAATCAAAACAGTATTAATATTTCAAAATTATTTGTTTATGTTAACGTTCAAAATGACGTATTTTTTCACGAATAATTGGTTATTGCTGTGTGTTTGTTTCCTTGTATGTTCGCTATGAGTTATTTATTCAGGACATATATACAGTTCCACCCGTTGGTGTATTGGCTAGCTCGCGCATCTTTGGTTCCTGTAACCCTAGGTTCGATTCCCCATGGGAGAGCATTGAACGCATTACGGTGGTTCGGATCAGAGCAGTCTCGTTTCTGGTTTGGCTTGAGGATGGGGCAAGTTTTTTCCGACATAAGCAGTGTCCAACGTTTTTCATTACTATATTCGTTTTTTATCATTATGTTCGTTTTTCATCACCATATTCGTTTCTCACCACTATATTAGCTTTTCATTACTATATTCGGTTTTCATCACTATATTCGTTTTCCATTACTATATTCGTTTTTCATCACTACATTCATTTTGATTACCATATTCGTTTTACATTGCTATATTCGTCTTTCATTACTACATTCGTTTTTCATTACTATATTCATTTTTTATCAGTATATTCGATTTTCATTACTATATTCGTTTTTCATCACTATATTCGTTTTTCATCACTATATTCGATTTTCATTACTATATTCATTTTTCATCACTATATTCGTTTTTCAATACTATATTCCTTTTTCATTACTATATTCATTTTTCATTATTATATTATTCATTAAAATGAAGGAGTGTCCAACTTTTCTTCACAACCATCTGTCTAGAGCAATTCTTTTCCCGGAGCAGGGAGTCATTTGGGGCTTCAGAGAAAGGCGCTTGCAGTACGATAACGCAGATTTCGGTACCTATGTGTAAATGGAAATGTAAAATGTGAGTGAGAAACAAAAGCAAGAATAGAAATGACAAAAGCATCCTTTAGGAGATTGACGAGAAGAAGAAAGAAACATATCTTCTGGATGGCAGAATACGGAATTGCGCATAAAGCTAATCAAATTACTCGTGTGAGATATGGAATCTGCATGATCATAATCAAAAGACCCATTTTGCTCTCAATAACCCTGTTCATATGTTCTTCCAGGAAAAGGTCTATATTTAATTTTGCTTACACATTAAATAAACTAATTTTTTAAAATTATTTTCAGGATAGAAATTATATAAAGCATGTAATGCGAAAAGCGATTGGTATTCTGAAATTATCCAGTGCAGTGCAAAGCCAATTTATCAACTAGAGTAGCATAAAAAAAAAAGTAACGCAAACAAAGCCGACAAGTGAAGGGGGAGTCACATGGGTAAAAATATTAATTATATCAGTACTCGTTAAAGAAAAACAAACTTTGCCTATCCTGCTAAATTTTGTGTATAAGAATTATTGTAATGGGTCAAGACTTTCCGACATAAGAATTGTCTTACGTTTTTCATTACTAAATTCGTTTTTCATCACTATATTTGTTTTTTATTACTATATTCACTTTTTATCGCTATATTTGTTTTTCATTAGTATATTCGTTTTTATCACTATATTCCTTTTATTACTATATTCATTTTCATCAATATATTCGTTTTTCATTACTATATTCGTTTTTCATCACTATATTCGTTTTTTATTACTACTATTCAATGTAGCAATAAAATTTAACATTTTACCAATCTGACTTCCCTCAAGTGCCGCCACTGAACATGAAACTATACTTCTTCGGTACACTTTTTTTTATTTCTCGTTTACCTTACATGAAATATTATAATAGCATGCTATAATTGGCAACACTGGTGTGTGTCTTTTTCTTACAGCAAAGAAAAGTATTGATGAATAAATCAATACGATACTAATAAAGAAGAGAAAATCCCTTTAAAATAGAAAATGTAAGAAAGGAACATTTTTCAAGATAACAAAAAAATGTGAGGGCAAAAAAGAATGATGACGTACAAATGACGATTTTTTTTTTCAGTATTAGATGAACAGAGCACAAACATACACACACATATACTCTCTCTCTCGAATAGGAGAATGAGAAACACACGCAAAGCAAGAAAAGAATGAATGGATGAAAGAGAGAAAACACGAAGGGATTTTCGTGATAAAGGATACAAAGTAGTTAAAGAGGGTGGTATAGCTACATAGCTAAAGACGAAATTAGCAGACGAAATGTAGGAAAAAGATGATGGTACCCCATTTTCTTTAGTATAGACTAGAGAGAAAAGGGGTTGAAAAGAAAGAATGAAATAAATGCATATTCTCGCACGTTTGAACAAAGGTTTCTTTCTCTCTCTCTCTCTTTCTTATTGTCATCTCGAACCCCTTCTCCAGTTCAAGAAATAGGCGCCCAACTAAAGAACGATGTTCAAATTTTTCATCCTTTCCGTTCTTCTGTAAACTTAGAAAAAATTACTTGCAATAAAAGAAAAAGAAAAAGAAAGGAGTGTGAAATAAGACAGATGGTTTTTACGTGAATATCGGCTCTAAAGAACGATTTTTCCATTATATATATATATATATATATATATATATATATATATATATATATATATATATATATATATATATATATATATATATATATATATCTTTTTTGTTCTTTTTCTTTTTAAGGTTCTTCAACTATTTCTTTTTATTTTCCATTCGACTTGATCCTCTTCTCATCTGCAGACCAAAGTAATCGAAATACACAAAAGGGATCAGAAATAAAAGACGCTTCTTTCTGCGGTTATGTGTTGTTCTCCTCTTAGAATACTTATTTTTTTATGTAGTTTATTATAAAGTATTGGAAAAGGGCCGAAAAGTAAACAAACATAAACAAGGTAATATATATCTATCATAATGTAAAGAAATAATTACGTTTTTCACCCTTGTTCATCCTTCTGTTGACGTGTATAACATCATTTAATATCGATTGTATGAATATGATCGATATTACAGAAGCTCAGCAATAGGAGAAAAACAAATTAAATGAAATCTTTGAGTTTAACGTCCCATGATTATGCCCGTTAGGTTGAGGGACACAATGATTAAGGCCAGTGAATGATAATGGAATAATTGGTGGAATGAGAAAGTGGGAGCAAACGGGAGTAGCCCAAGAAAACCCAATTACACTGTGTTGTCCACCACAAACTTACTTGGTCGGAGATCGAACCAGGGACCCCACACACAAGAGGTAAGCGCTAGGCCACTGAGCCACTATATATATAAGGAAGAATTTCAATCTGATTTTGGAAAGTTCCCAACCCTATAATCGAACAACTTGACTGTAGTTTCCAAGTATGTTCCTCACTCTTACATGTAGAATACTGGAATAATACTTTTTTAAAGTATGTGGCGAATTTTCCACTATTAATATTAAAACTTAGAGATGCAAACAAGTTAACCTTTTGGAGATAAAGCCATTCTTTCATAAAAAGGCCCCATTTTTGATTTTAAAAAAAACGAAAATGCTTTTTTTTTTTGACTGTGTATGACTTTCTTGTTTAAGTACCGCTTTTGTTTCGCTGTAGTGAATTCTACAATTGAAAAAAAATGTTTTTAAAACTTATAATACTTGTGAGTCCTATGTTCAGTCCGGGACTGGTTGCCGTGATTTGTTTTTTAAACTGGTATTGCAGCTGTTACCTTAAAGTATAAGTTATGCAACCCACATGTCATGAGTGTTGTTTTGGTTGCCTAAATATTTTATCACGTACCTGCAAGCTATACATATTGATATGTATTTTATGCTAATTAAAGAACTCGCTGCAAGAAGTGGACAGCTCCAATTGTATATTTGGATCAGGATTGAAAGAAAAAGAAATTAAAACTAAAATTGTTTCATTTTAGCCTCCAAACGTTTTGTAAAGAGAAGTGCTATTATAGGGGAAAACCTTTCTTTTGAAAAAGTTTCGAGGCTTAAGTACAAGTATTGATTTTTAACATTTTTTTTTTTAAATCCTGAACCAAATATACAATTGGAGCTATCTCCTTCTTGCACCGAGGTCTTCAATTGCCTATATCCAATCTAGAAAATGAAATGAAAATGAAATCTTTAAGTTTTACGTACCATGGTTATGCCGGTTAGGCTAAAGGAGACGGTGATGATGAAAGATGAGTGAAATGGTGGAATGAAGAACATGGG
Source organism: Thermobia domestica (assembly GCF_964235325.1). Lineage (NCBI taxonomy): Eukaryota > Metazoa > Arthropoda > Insecta > Zygentoma > Lepismatidae > Thermobia > Thermobia domestica. The sequence continues at coordinate 59,032,432 of NC_137463.1, forward strand.
AGGAAACGGGAAAACCCCGAGAAAACCCACGAGCACGGTGTTTGTCCACCACAAAGTCCACACGGTGCGAGCTGGGATCGAACCAGGGACCCCAAGCACCGGAGTTGAACGCTCTACCACTGAGCCACCGCGTTCCCCTATAAATCCAATCTAGATTACCGGTATCCTTTGGTTGCTTGTTTGTTCAAGTTTAGTGTTCCTTTCCAGTGCCGAGAGCATATGAGACATGGACCTAGGGTTTCAGGTGGATTCCGAACCACCGCAATGCATTCAGATTTTAATATTCTTCCGCTACCTGAAATCAAACATGGGACCACATGCATTGAAGGTCCACATGCTAACCATTAGGCTAGCGGGAATGCAGTGCAGTATTATAGTAATGCCCACCCAACACAAGTACATACTGATCATGTGTAAAGAATGTTCCTCGAGGTACATTGGAATGTACATGATAGGTACGTGAATAGAGCAATCATGTGAAATACACATGTAAGGAATAAGGTTACTTCCGCCCAAAAGTACGTGCATGACACATACCGAGGAATGTATCTATTATGTGTATATCACGTACCGTGTATGTACTTGACACATTTACTTGGCATTGGCATGTGCCAGGAATGTACTAGGCATGTCAGTAATGTTTCTTAGGGCAGTGCTATGCAACTGGGGGTGCGAGTACTAAAACCTTAACGCTTCATTTTTACGTTCGAATTTAGAAGCTTGTACTTTTAAAAAAAGCCAAGCAACTAACTCTGAAAATATATGCCCTCCTCCGGCATCTGTGTGGCAATTTAACTATCTATTAAAATACTACACTAACATTTACGAGCGACCGAGCTCTAACATATAATCTTAGCATTCAAACCTTTGATTTACGGTTATTTGTGATTTCACGTTTATAACAAAGACAAATATTTTTAAAAGAGTGTAGTTTAAATAAATGACTGAAATAAATATTTTTCACAAAGTTTATCCTTTTAAATTATTGTTTAAAGGCCTTTGCCTTTAGTAAGCCTTCTCCGAAATACATGCAAATGAATTGTGCTGCCATCTTTGGAGCTCTTTTAAAATACACATATATGTTTCTCGACAATGAGATCTCAGAAACTACAGGCTCTAGAAAGATGACGTTTTCACTGATCGATTGCAAATTTCATGTAGATTGTCCAGTTCTAATTGAATATTTAAAAAACATGGGCACTATTTCTTTAGTACATTTTTACGGGTACATTGGAAGTGTTGAACTTTCAAAAAAATAAAATAAAACATCACATCCTAATCATTACACATTCCAACACCACACTGTTGTATATAGCGGTTGTATATGTCTCCGGCATTTGTTTCATAGCCAAATACTAATGGAAAAGGAAGGATAACCATTTCCTGAAGGATGTCTATATTATCAGGCTGAATTTCTTTAAGGAGTTAGTTTATACTTAAACTTACGTCTTCCCGAAAATTTTATTTAACGTCTAGTTTTAACGTACAGGTTTTGAACTAATTCTCTGCTGTGTAACGTCACAATATAACCATCAATGCTAATTTTATGAGGACAATTCTGCCAGTGGGGTTTAGAATGTTACAACCTAGAGAACGCATCAAACGTCAGAAAATTGCAAAATGACACACACAATATATTACAATGTGGCTAAACTCAGAAAGTGGCTATAGAAGTGAAAAGCATATGGCTAAAAAGCCACTATTGGCTCTTTGGAAATTATGTGACTAACGACGTTCTCAAAATGGCCAGATCTCGTCACTAAGTGGCTAAATTGGCAACCCTAGTCGCAATACGAAGCAAACGCACAACCATGCCATGGTACATGGGGTATGTGCCATTCACATTCCTCACATTCCAGTGAAGCATGTAAAAGTACCTTTCAAGTGTCAGAAATTCCTCGAAAGGCACGTACCTAGCGACACGTGCTATGCATATGAAATGTACATGTTTCAAGTACCAGGTACGTAAACGGTACATATGGAACTTAAATGGCACGTTCCTAGAATGTACCTGGTTGGGTGGGTGGTAAGGAGTCGTGAAGCTTGACCTAGATCTACCAATTTCAGCACCGAATAGAAGGCGAGGGTGTGTTCCAGTCGTCAACTTCAATCCATGAATGAGCTCCTTCATGGCTAAGCTGTACGCGCCTTTAGCGTGGGAGACCCGGATTCGATTCCCGGCGGGAGCTCATTGGTTCGAATTCCACGTTACTCAGTAGACCTGTCTTATATAGTCTCGCTGCTGAAAGGGACGTTATACTAAAAATCACCTCAACTCAATCAATGAAATTTTATCAGTGTCCTCTCTCGCGCTATACGGAGAACATCTTCTGAAAATACAGTGTTGTCAGATTGCCGTCAAGTTTCGTTTTGTTTATTTTATATTTTTGCTGTTATTATTGTCACTTTAATTCCAATAATTATTAGAGTTCGTGTTATAGTTCTTCAAGTTTCCTTTTGACTCTCGTTTACCATATCTTTTAAGTTTGGCAACATTGTAGACAGTTCAACGAACCATACCGAATTCTTCCGATACATCACACGTGAGGCAAAGCAATTCTATAGTTGGTATAGAGCTCAGGTTTCACAAGTCGTAGCGGTCACTTATAGACAGAAGCATTATGTTGAATATACCGGATATCCCAAAGCAATGAGATAAAATCCGATTACTGTTGATTTCACCTCAGCTACTGATCTCGGCCATGAAACCTTGTAAAGTCGTTTTAATTTAAAACGTTATTAATATGGAAAATCTTCCAGTTTCGAATTCAGAACGTAATTGTCTATGTTCATCGATACGCCTAGTCAATCGCATGAAAATCTTTAAAAAAGACACATGGTACTTGTACCGATGATGGCCCGGGTCCCTAATATGGCCCACCACCATATCTCTGCAGATTTACGTTGGTGCTACTAGATGACAATATACCGTAAACTATGTCCTCTGAGCTGCGCAAATATGTTTACGCTTGTCGTGTAGACACAGTTTATACTGTCATCTAGTAGCACCAACGTAAATCTGCAGAGATATGGTAGGTGGGCCATATTAGGGACCCGGGCCATAATCGGTACAAGTACCACAGTTTATAATTTTTGTATAAAATAAACGACAAATTCTGACCAAAGCATTATTATACTATTTTATAAATAATATCGATACAGTTTCGGTAAAGTATCTTCGCCTTTATCAGACATATTATCTGATACAATGTGATAACATCTGATACAACGATCAGATCTGGTACAATCTGATGATCTGATACAATCGAGATAATGTGTCTGATGAAGGCAAAGATACTTCGTCGAAACTGTAACGATATTATTTTAAATAGTATAACCTTTGGTCAGAATTTGTCTTTTATTTTGTACAACAAGTCTCAAAGATAGAATGAATGGTATTCAGTTATAATTTTTTATGGAAGATTTTTGAAAGAATATCGATAGATATAAATTCAGTATATACATACAGACATCTACCACGAAGCGAACTTTTGATCTGAAAATAAAATAAAATAAAAGTAATTACGTAGATAATAAAGGAAGAATACGCACTTTTGCTCCTATCTAATTACTTGAACCAAACAATGTTGTTTTAAAAGCAAGCCACCTTAAAGGTAGAAAATGGAACAAAACCATTATTTTAAAACAAATAATCCTCATATCTATTACGAGTTTTTTTTTTTTTTAATTTTAATTTTAAAAATACACAACACATTCTTTAAATAAATAGATTTTAAGGAAGATTTATATATAAAAGGGGCATATTGAGGACTAAAAATAGTTTGTTTTTACTTGTTATGAAAGCTAGTATTGTATGTACTTACTCATTATCATTTGTTTTTTATTGAGGGATATTTTAAGGGAAGAATCCTACGTAGGATGGGCTGAAAAGTGATTACACAAAACGGAGTAAAAACAATGAGGTATTCTTCTAACAGCTGAACCACGTGTTCCGTTCGTATGTACTCTCACAGCCGCCCCAAAGCAAGAGAAAGGGAGGCAAAGTTGAGCCTCATGATAGACACATATCAAACTGACTTACACACACACATACATACATACATACATACATACATACATGGAGGATTGGAAAGGGGGGGATAGAACGGTGTCGGCATACAGGAGGCCTTCATACTTGTACAAACACTTCTACCACTAAATCCACAACGGGCTAATTTTCTCTTCGATTATGGTTCCACTCATTTGTACGAGCGGACGGTACATGCCATCGAAAACACAAACATTAACGTTGATTTTGGCAGGAACAAACCTTTCTTGTAATAGACGAAAAGTAAACAGTACGTGGTATGGTCTGCTTTCGCTTTTCCTCTTCGAACTCTTTTCTTCTTTCTCTGGTCTTCAGCCAGGTTACTTCCCATGGTTATCTACCACGAATAGCCTACACATTTTCTTCCATTACAAAGCTGTTACACTATCATGAGTTTCCCTTTTTATATTTTTACTTTTTTATTTTTCACAAAATATATCATCATATAGTTTTTATAATAATAATAATAATAATAATAATAATAATAATAATAATAATAATAATAATAATAATAATAATAATAATAATAATCGATATTATTTGTTACCGCACGGTTGATATAATTTGAAGAGGTTGGGAACGAAGGAGGAATGGTTAAGGAAAAAAAGGCAAGTTTTGAGATACTGAAATTTTTTGACAACAATTAACTATAAATTTCTATATTATTTATAAGCACGGAGCTACATTAACAATTTTAGAACTACGATATATATATATTTATGCTGTAATGTTAGGTGACTGAAATGAGCAAAGGAACAAACAATATTTCTCCCAGGATCTCTTTATCTAGTAAAGTTGACTATTGTGAAAATTGTTGAGTTTTCTATAGCCAATCCGAGGTGTCATTTCCGAATATTCTTCGGAGTTCAGTAAATATTTACCTTTCAAAGCAAATTATTATTATTATTATTGTGAGAAGTTATGAATGAACCATTAAACCGGTATCAACAAAGAATAACACCATTGGCGGTGATTTGACTGCTAACAGCACGAAACATTTTAGCGATAGAAGCATATCGATATCTCGGTGGTCATAGAGACATATTGTAAATCGAAATTCATAAAGTTTCAATTTCATTCTCATATTCTGCAAAGTGTTTTGGTTAATTTGGTATCCCGTCATATAACTCGTCCCTCTAAGTCGTAATTCGGGACACTGAAAATGTTTCTTTAAAATTCGAAATGTTCCACCTGACTCGGGCGGGTGGCAACTCTCATTCGAACACGCTCAGAAGTAATAATAATCACTCCACTTGGTTCAAATTCTGGGTTCAAGGAATATTCTGATTCCTTGGGAAGTGCAAGGATTATACAGGATACATAATTTGATGTAAGTGAGATGATTATTAAACAAGCGAAACTTCTTTTCAGAAGGTAGAATTGATTCACTCACTTCCCCCTTGCCCCTATGTGACAAACACTAGCCAAACTAAACAAGTTCACTTTTTAATCTACATTCAATACAATAAAAAATATTTATATCCTCTATTTGTAAAAGAAAACGATATTGTACAGATAAATCCAATTTTCAAAAATCTGTTATCAATTCTGACAGAAATAGATTTGTCTCTACTTCTTATATTTTTTTTTTTCTAGAGAGGACTCTTTTCTGTTCCTCCCCCGCATTTCACCACGTCTGGTTTTTACTCTCTCTCCTTTTTTTCTTAATTTTCTCATGCCTATTTTCTTGTGAGGTTTCATTTCTTTCTTTTACCAACACTAACCACCACGAAGTAGAAGCAAAGGAGAAAACAAATCCACAAACACTCACACAAATGAATCACTAGCACCTTAACACTTGATCATCATCTTTCTCTAAACGTTCCCGGAAATGGCATGTCACATTCAATACTATTTTTAAAGACAACGAAACGGGAAAAAAAAAATCACTGCAGTCACATCGTTTAAAAGTACTTACACCAATATTTTAAACAATATCGCCTCAACACTTCAAGCAAAACAAAACAGAAGAAGGATGAGGGGGAAATGGAAACGTATAGAGCAAGGAAAGGAAGAGCACCGAAATATATTGTAACTTTAAATGTATATGTAGCGTCTCCTGCAGACTCCGAAAGACAGGAAATTCATGAATCTATTAGTGAAAGAGGTAATGATAATATATTTGAGCTTCCAAAACACGTTCATTTTCCCCCACACCCTTCTTCTCACATTTTCATGCACCGGAAACTTCCCTATTGCTGAACGTTCGTTACTAATGAAAAATTTATTCACTCAGATTGACTATCAGAGGAAGAAAAAGAACAGAGAAAGAGTATGAAGAGAAATGATAAACAGGAAGGAGGAGAAACAGAAATAAAATGTAAGGAAAACAGATAGGGAAAGAAGAAATTAGAGGTGAAAAATACGACTTTCAGATAGGTATGAATAAGTGTGGGTTCTGAATGAAGAAGCCATTCATAAAATTGTCGTCTTAAAATATTCGTTCTCAAACAACGAAGTTTTAACATTCGGATCATTTCATCACATTATTTAGAAGTGTGTGCGTATAGGTAATGTTTTTCTACTATTTGAAGTGAATGGATCTAGTATATATCAAATTTCTTATATACTTACACTGTTGCAACTATAAATGATCTATGGTACTTCATTAGAGACTACTATGGTACTACAAGTAAAACGAAGAAATTAATTATATTTTATTAACGGTCGTATTTCTTTATTTAACAGATACTGAAAGATTACACTGAAGCATCAACTTAAACTCAGGAGCAGTAGCATGTATTTATGTAAATAAATAAGCTGTTGATGAAGGTCCGACGTGTCCCCGAGTTAAACTTGATACTTGTGTAATAAACATTGAAGGGAAAATTGTGTAACATACATGTAATTCAAAGGAGTGCATATAACAATTTCGAGAGGGAGATTGTTATAAGTGATGACTAACTCTTCATTTTATATATATTCTTGTTATAAGATTGCCATATGCAGGTGTATTAACAGTGAAACAACCTAAAAATGAAAGAACAGTAACAAAATCACGATAAAATACAAATAACGAAGTATTGGTGTAATATTTTCAGTACCATAGTAGTTCTTATTTCGAGAATTCTCAATAATCAAATGCACGAGAAAGGGTGAAATAATTATTTTCTTGGGTACATGTGATGCATCTCAGATTTCTGTAAGATATACGCTGAAATACACAGAAAGTAAAATGAAAGGTCTCATGTTTCATTTACGTATATCTGATCATGTATATAATACTTACGAAGAAATTGAGGATAAAAATTTTGCGCAATAGGTAAAACTGTCAAGATATGTCGCAGTAATTAATACCATGTTTGTAATACTGGAAATCAAATACTCAAATATATTATAGTTACTGCGAAGTAACGACAAGCTACATGTTTTCAGGCAAAACATTACTTCACGATTAGTTCAAATAAAGATACTACATTCTTGAGAGTTTATCTTTAAATATCAGCTATAGTACTAGATAGAAACGTAATTGTATGTAACATCCTGCAAAACCACAGCATGGAGTGATTCACTTGTTTCCCTATAGTAGTTCACAGTCATCTGCAAATAACGGAAGGATATCACTCGATTTAAAAACATTCGGTAAATTGATGCATGTGTGTGTTCATAATACAAACAGTAAAGTACCCCCCCCAAAAAAAAAACTTCCTTAGGGTATGCCTGATGGTGTAAGCAAAGAAATAGATTAAATACCCACGAAAATTACTTTCTAAGTGTGACCCTTCAGTTAAGTAGTAACTAGGAACAGAAATGTTCCAAGAGACCAAATTTACCTGAAAATCTGCATAACTTAAGTGGGAACAATTAACTAAGTCGAATGCTTTAGCTAAGTCAAAACATATATAAAATGAATTAGCGCTTACATACAGTAATACAGTACATCTTTTCTTCACCTTTTTAAATCTAAATTCCCTGGCGTTAAAACCTGTCTTTCGTTGTGTGGTACGTGGTCAAGGCATTAGAACCCATAGCCGTTACATCTTCCTTTCTAGAACACAGTTAACTGTCCCCATCTGTTTCACGATTCTGTGTCAGTACTAAAAATTGTGCCTCCACTACAAATCCAACCCCACTTACCAAAGTGTTTCATATTGTGACTTTTTTTAATGCGTTGTCTTTGTGACACAAAACAAGTTTCAGTAACACAAGAATATTTTTGACAAGTCATGTATTGCGTAATGAAAAAGAAAATAGGCAAAAAAAACATGCGAAAGAAGTAAATCATCATTTTTAAATATTAGAAAACAAGAAAAATTATAAAGTGTAGCGCATTATTTCATATATATATATATATATATATATATATATATATATATATATATATATATATATATATATATACTGTTTTTTTACAAAAGTTCTGCCAGGCACGAAATGGTACTATAATAACAATATTCTTTTCTTGAACAGATACATGCAATGCCCTTGTGAAGATAAATTACATAATAAACAAACTGAATACAAAGGAACTGTGACTGCATATATCACATTGTTAGCCAACTGAATTGAATGTAATGTATATATATGTGGTCTTAAGTCAGAGTACAAGACGGGCGGGTAAGCACAAAACAACGAGATATAGAGACTACTATGTCTCCTACTGGACTGTTAAAGCTAATGGATTTAAATTAGATCGCATCTCATCTTTCACTGGGCCCCATCACGCACAACTGTATGTGCTTTGCCGCATAATGCCTCGCCCTTCCATTCCCTGAGAGAGAGAGAGACCAAAAGTATACATATAAAAAAAGAGGCGAGGCTAATCTATCTCTCTTTGACAGTCATAAATGGGTTCATACCGAGATACGTGCGAGTATCTTGTGGAAGACATGCTTTTGTTCTAGGTTTATTCATTAAATATATACTTTTTTTTTTACTGTTTCTTCTAGGAACAGAAACAAGTGGGAGAAGGGAACTTGTGATAGATTTTTATCACACAGGTTTTTACGTCATTTTATTATTTCTTTCTCTTTGTCAAATGATAAATAGTTGCTACTAGGAAAGATATATGATTTAATATCGCTAAGTATAGCCGTTACTTGTGTATCAGTAATGACATAGAATATTGGAAAGAAACTTTAATATTATTATTGCGCTTCCGATATCAGCGTAATATATGCTTAGAAGTAAAGTATGTTTTCTATCAACGTCTAATTTCATTCCTAGTCAATTATTCGTCAACAAACAAGCAGTCAAGTCGGATTACGCATTTGGAAAATGGTATCGACAATTTTATTTATTTTTATGTGTAGGATTATTTCACTTTCTCTGCACTAGATCAATGTGAAGCCCGAATTTTCATATTGCATTCTGTTTCACTACCTTCAAGATTGTGAAGGAAACCAGCAAATCTACGTAGATCTTTCCTTGATCAAATGAGCAAAAGTTTATTTTTCATGAAGAAGGTGTAATTTTCCTTTCTGTGTTCGGCTTGATTAAAGCTATTTTTTCTCTCGAGAAAATTATTATTTGTTATCATTTTAGTGTTCAAATCACACAAAAATTAATAATTAATTCCAGGGATTTATGTACGTGTACCACTTTTCTCTCCTTGCATCTACATATCACTGTCATACCTAGATATGCAAAAATGTCAGCTTTTCTCTGAAACGGAACTTTTTCCGCGTAAAAGGCGATTTTTTTTGGGTGGGAATGGAATTTTCGCTTTTTTGACTTTTTTAAATGAGTTTCTTGTTCAAGTATCACTTTTTATTTCCTTGCAGAGGATTCTTCATTTAAGAAAGTGCGTTTTCAATATTCAGTATTTCTCAATCCTATGTTTAATCCAGGGATGCAAATAACCACTCGCCCGGGGCGAGTGATTCATCGATGCGGGCGAGTATTTAATATCATACCAAAGATAAGTAAATGATTTCTATTCTGGGATGTGGGCTAGTATCTTTTTTCTTGGGCTAGTAAAATCTTGTTGCTTATTTGCATCCCTGGTTTAGTCCGAAGCTGACTGTCTTGATTATTTTTCAAACTGTCATTGCAGTTGTTGCCAACGAGTGTAAGTTATGTAGCCATCATATCCAAAATGTTGTTTTGGTTGCCTAACCATTTTATCAAGTACTTGGATGTTATAATCTTGTATTACGTGTTTTACTGACGTTATGCAACTACCATATTAAAAGTGTTCTTTTGGTTGCCTAGTATTATTGTTAGTTACTGACATTCTTTTGATTGCAATTACATTTAAAATGTGTGTATTTTGTCATAATGTGGTAACAACTTATTATTTAACCATGGTATTAGCTAACTAACTAACTCTATGGCTTATGGAACCTGGAGCTTCAATGCCGCGTTCACAAAAGCTCTCCAACTGGACTTCTATCCTTAGCTAACTGGATTCAGTTTCTACTTTATATTCCTATCTCTGCAAGATCCATCTTAATATTGTCCTCCCATCTGCGCCTAGGTCTTCCTAATGGTCGTTTTCCGATTGGTCTTCCAGTCAAGACTTCGAAAACTTTTCTACTTTCTTCCATCCTAGCTATATGATCTGTCCACCTAAGCCTCCTAGACTTGATGCCCCTAACAATGTTTGCTAAACCATATAAATTGTGTAGTTTGTCGTTGTGAAGTTTCCGTCATGGTTTAACCATGGTAGTAGCCTGAAGAACACACTCTGCACAACTTTATGCGAATATAGATAGTTTTCTCGCTTGAAAATTTTTAAATGATACCTATTAATTCCATTATATGTAAGAATCATTTCGCAAGTCATGGAAACTGTACTACAATCGCCACAAAAGTTGCAACAATGGAAATCATATATATTTTGTTAAGGCCACACAAAGATGTTTTTTTAATGCTAGAAACAGATAACATCAATGCGCAGCGATACTGGGGTGTCAGTACATGTAAATAACAGCGTGCTTCACGGGGAGGTTAGGAAAGCGAAATAGCCTTCTTATTCATCTGATCTTAGTCCTTGCAAATATAAACTTATTCTGAAAGTGAAAGCAGCCATTACAAAAGCATGGAGAACGCTTTGTCAATAAGGACATCGTAATACGCATTGATGGATGAAGTTATTCAAGGCATCCTTAGCGTTGGCAAAGATGTGTGAGATCCGCGGATACTAGATATGTACGTACAGTACTTTTCTTAGCACCTTTGTGCTTTTGTGTTGATTTGTATATATTTAAACATGATCGAGTAATGAATTCCTTTATGTAACTTTCGATTGCCTAATGCCATGCCATGCCTCAGACCCAAACACTATCTGCCGGTTGTATTAATAAGCACGTCTATTTTAGTTTGAAGTCCCACGATTGTGCACCAAACAATATTTGTCCACCACAAAGCCCACTTAACGTGGTATCGAACCAGGGTCTCGTCACTAGAAGTAAGAGCATTACCACTGAGCCACCGTGACTCCACAAATACCTTTCAACGCATATAGTGGATTTTCATTGCACTAGTCTTCTTGTCAGCACAGGTGTAACGAATGACATTTGAAATGACTTTAAATCAACTGCGGAATTGTATTCTAATTTCAGGTCAACTGCTAGTATTGAGTTCACGACTAACTGGAGATAATTTCCCTTTGTGAACGAGAAGGATGGATATATACAGAGGGTGGTAATTGACGAGTTTAATAGAAGATATCCGGGAAGGTCAATAATCTGCTGTAATGGATGATGTCCAGAAGATGATAGCCACACTGTAATGGCTAATACAAGTTCTCATATACTGAAGAGAATTAAAAGAAAAATGATGGAACGTGATTGAGGAAGTATGTTGAAAATTACAGTGAACATGGTGTGAAACACGATAGAATGTACCATTACTTCATATATATGTATAATCGTAACAACATATATAAGTTCTTTCTGAATTGCCTCCTTTCTAAGATTTATCTGTAAAATGTTTATGAACCGTTGTTCCAAATAAAATAATAATTGCCTTGTGAAGATGTAGGACTACTGGAAAGTTAAAAGAAATCTTGGGTGCCTAGGACACTTCGAAGAAACTTAAGGTAACAACTGTTTAATATTGTGAAACTGTCCATTTGGAGGATAAGTTATATACTGTGTTTTTGGATAAAAATTATACTTAGGTTTTACGTCAAGATGGATATACTAGGACTAGTGGTTGATATATTCCTTTTATATTCCATATTCCATATATTCTTTCTACATTACATATTACATACACTCTTTTTATATTCCTAGACCTATATATTAACAAATATATAGGTATATATTTATTGTGGCTGAAGTGTATGATTACAAGTCTTCAGTGATCGAAGTGACTCAGGAGAATTGTGTTGGCCATACCCCACCTCTGATGATGATGTGTGTGTGTGTGTGTGTGTGTGTGTGTGTGTGTGTGTGTGTGTTCAGCGTTGACTAAAGGGTATGCTTACTCTGACCTATACTGAAACTTAGAACACTGTAAGTCTTTGATAAAGAATGGGTTCTTGTTATTTATTCTACTCAAGAGATAATAAGGAATAAATTGTTACACTGAAATATCGAAAGTTGAGTATTGATCTTTACCTTAGCGACCACAGGATACATTAATTTAGGACAGATCTAATACCATATATATATATATATATATATATATATATATATGAAGTAATGAATAGTAATTCAGATTAAAACATACAATTTTGGCACTGCCTTATTATAAGGTCGCGATTAACATTTACAACTATTGGAAATAATACTATGGTTTACATCTTTATAAGTTGAGCTAACACACGGTTTCCAACCACTTCAACTTCCAGCTACACGATTTTAATTTCAAGAAAGTAGAAAAGTATTCCTGTATCCGATGAAGACATTACTCTATTATCTAAACGTTACACTGTACACTTTTTTTTTTTCATAAATCGATCATGCCTGTTGTTGTTCTATATGGATGCGAAACATGGTCGCTTACACTGAGGGAAGAACATAAACTGAAAGTATTTGAGAACAAAAACCTGAGACGAATATTCGGACCCAAGTGGAACGGGAATGGGGAATGGCGGAAACTTCATAACGAGAAACTACATAATTTATACGGTTTACCCAACATTGTTAGGATCGTCAAGTCTAGGAGGCTTAGGTGGGCAGATCATGTAGCTAGAATGGAAGAAAGTACCGGTAGAAACGCTTACAAAGTCTTAACTCAAAGACCAATCGGAAAACGACCATTAGGAAGACCTAGACGCAGATGGGAGGACAATATTGAGATGGATCTTGCAGAGATAGGAATACAAAGTAGAAACTGGATGCAGTTAGCTAAGGATACAAGTCAGTGGAGAGCTTTTGTGAACGCGGCGTTGAACCTCCGGGTTCCATACGTCATAGAGTTAGTTGGTTAGTTAGTGTACCTTCTTCACAATTAATATGAATTTTGTGTATTGAATGATAATAAGTGCATTATATTAGGTAAAAGATACCATTATAATATCACCTTCATCAAGACGTGAACATTAGTGTGCTGGTCTTTTATTTCTAGAAAGTAAGTGCTGAGCATGTAGTTCGTGGTGCTCTGGTATAGCTGAATGATACAAAGTGCATCTTTTGCATATGTGTGTTTTTATGGTCCCGGATTCAATTCCCAGCGGAACAAGAGACTTTTCTTCACTGATTCCGCGATATGCAACAATGGAGAGTTTACCTGAATTAAGCGGTAGTAAACTCCAATATAGAAAGCAGACATAAATAGCGTTGCAAACCAATTGACTGGTCCTCCAATCGTACATACGCCGTCTGGAGGTCAACCTTGGGTCGTGAGTCATATAGCCAACGCAGCTAAGACTTCTAAGTTAAAACCAGATCATAAGAAACAACCAGAACGTCGTATCCAGTAACAAAGAAAGTGTATTTACCTCTCTAATGACCAGTTCTTTGTTTTTAGACTGTTCCTATTGTAGTTTACGTGTCCACCTACCCTGGACTGAACTTGTGATGAAAACTGCTTTTGCTTTCTTCTTCTAGTTGAGTCTCCTGGTCTAACGTGTTATTTTCAGTGACAAGGTGCCAAGTGAAACGTGGTGATTCACCCAACAAAATTTACACCAGAACTCACGCTCTTCTTAACACTGACTGACATTTCTTTCGGATAAATCTTTGCTTCTTTTGTTCTTCTCTTCTCTTTTCTTGTCTATTTCTTTTTTTCATTTTAATCACACACAGCACTCCTATAAATTAGAAAAGAAATAGGTCCAGCCTTACTAATTTTGAAAGTGTCGTTGGCAAAATCCTTAGCTATTTTGATGTAGGTCTTTGTCTCTGAGAACAAAAGAGAAAATAAATTGTTTTACTACAGTTCTCTGACTATCACATGCTTAGTTTCTCTAACTCTTTATGATCACATAAAACAAACGAAGACACCTAAGACTGCGATTAATTATTTAAGGTCACATTTTTAACCCTCTGAGGAGTTTACCAAATTCTTAAGGACAAAGTCATGCACGGGAGAAAAATACTCAACTCCTGATTTTGTCTCTCATTAAATTAAATGGTTACTAAGAATATATTTTCGTGGTGAAGCTTGTCCAAGTAGGACACGATTGGTTCCACAGATAATTTACAGATTAATACTAGTAAACTACATATAATGCTGTCATGTAACTAAACTCGTCAGCGTGTGTATTTTGATGGTTATGATATTTATGGTCATTTGAAAGGCATCAAAATTCCCAGTGTCGATCATAAGGCAATTAGCCAGATACCTAAATTAAGAGGTAGTCTGCTTCAGTCTAGAAGCTCCATTTAACACCCAACTTAAAACCGTCTGATCGGTCATAATTCTTCAAGGGTTATAGGAGAAGCAGAACGTATGGTCTAGTTTAGATTGTATCTCTTTAGTTTCATAAGAATCTCATCAAGTAAGAAAATACCCAACTTACAAAATAAAATGAAATGAAATATTTCAGGTTAACGTCACACTATTATGCTCTTTAGGCTAAGGAAGATTCTGAATAAGGCAAGTGAATTATGATGAAAAAGTTGGTGGAATGAGAAAATGGGAGTACACCGAGCAAACCCATAGACACGATATTACCAATCACAAAATTACTTGGCCGGGGATCGAAGGAGAGACCTCACACACCAGAGATAAATGCTCTACCACTGAGCCACCGTGCATCTTGTGTCCTTCTACCCAACTTACAAAAATGGCCATCAACTTTGTAGATTTTATTATATGCCTATACCCATGCTGGCCACCAAAACTCTATTGAACATTGTACACAAACAACCACCTTTTTAATACATCATCATTGTTCTATAAAGTGACTAAAATTAGGATACGTAACAGTCTAAATGCACACCTGACAGGCTTTTCAATGTGTCACTACTAGAAACCGGGCTACCGGCGTATAAAAAGACCATGACAAATCTACGACAGAAATATTTCCCGAAACACCATATGCACTTTTAAGATGCTTGCTTGAGACTATTTTGAGTAATTGTAAAACGTTTTATGTAAATAAATTCTTTTTTTCCTAAGAGTATCAAAAAAATTTTCGGCATAACCCTCGTAAAAATTGTTACTACAAATTACAAGATGGAACTTTACCCAAAGTTCTAATAGTTGTATGTAACTTAGCTTGTAGAGAGAAAAAAAAAAAAATAATGTTTGCTGACGTAATTTCCCTCAAGAGTCACCATTGCACTGAAGTTAATGACACTAAATTTAATCTAATAACAAACCGACTTGTATGACGCTACCGTATCTCACGAAGCGACTATACTTAAGTTTTCAGGCAAATTAAGAAGATAAACTTAATACAGCTAGTGTTGCAATTTGACTATAGTCTCGCACTGCAGTAGCTATGTTGCAGAGAAAACAATTCGTCCTTTACTTCCTTTTTCTTTTCTTTTTTATATAGGAGAGAGAGAGAGAGAGAGAGAGAGAGTATACCCGAATGCTATTAACTCTAGACGATCTAATTCAAACTATTAACTCTACCAGACGGATAAAAGCCTCACGTTCGTCGCTTTTAGCCGCTCATCAGTGGTAGTACTGCTACTATTACTAATACTACCAGTACCACAACGAAACAAGAACTGTGCTGCGAAAGGAAAAGGAAAGACGGAGAACGGTACAATATTCTATTCCAACCAAATGTAACTAGAGAGATTGGGGTTGGGTGGGAAGGGGCTATAGAACGGAAAAGATGAGGAAAAGAAACACCAAAAGCTGGAAAGTCGCCTTCACAGAAACGGAGGAAAAGGGAAGGAAAACACCAAGGCAGACACCAAGAGATCGTTGCCATAGTAACGCCACGTGTCCACGAGAGAAAAGGATGAAAGAACAGAAAAGATAGGGAAGGGAGACGATGAAGAAAGTAGGAAATAAAGGCTAAATACATCCCGTTACCTCGTAGCGGTGTGAAGCAGCTTTTGGAATGGTTAGTGCGTTTTCCTTTGTTGAACAGAAGAAGGAGAAAGAACACAAAGAAGAAATAGTGTGAGTGTAGCGGTAGTAGAATTCGAACCAAAATGGATAGTATCCAGTACGCACTGATGATGGTGATGGTGGTGACTTCGTAGCGTACTTACAACCCCCCTTTCCGCCCAACGGTTTCCCCCTTTAGAGCGCAAGAAATGAAGCTTCTTTAAGGCCAATCTACACCATAAAAGATCTTGTACAAGATCTTGTAGCTGTCATAAAAAAAATCTTGAAACCCTACCATATTTCCCCGTGTAAACATAGTCTTGATAGGGTCATAAAACATTTTTTCCATCTTGCAAGAAGTTCAACAGTGTCCAACTTTTTGGGCCGTCTTGCTTGCTACCTGCTATCGCCCTCCCGCTGACATAAAAGAAAATCCAGTTGCGCCGCTTCCGAAACAACGGTTTCTTTTGGGCTGGAGGGGGAAGAGCCAAAATACACATTTTTACGACTGCCAGGGAAAACAAGTGTCTCTTCTTTTGTTAACAGCTCGGTTCCATGAATGTAGGCATCGAAATAATTTAGCTTCCTCACAGATATGAAAATAGCATTCTGAATTCAGGATGGTGCTGCAAGCTAAATTCTGTAATCACAGCAGCTTTAATCGAAGTTATTATCTTTCAGAATTACTAATTTTCATAATAATAATAATAATAATAATAATAATAATAATAATAATAATAATAATAATAATAATAATAATAATAATAATAATAATAATAATAATAATGTTTTTTCCGATAAACTGATTGTCACCAAATAATATATATATATATATATATATATATATATATATATATATATATATATATATATATATATATATATATATATATATATATATATATATATATGATAGATTAAATGGAAATTTGAACCGATATACATAGTTTTCAGGGTTGTACTTGAGCAGAAATCCTTAGGTTTTGCAATTATTCTAATTATGTCTATATTTTGATTGTAGATAGAAGCTGCGGTGGCTCAGTGGTAGAGCGTTCACCTCCGTTGCTTGGGGTATCTGGTTCGACCCCAGCTCGCGCCGTGTGGACTTTGTGGTGGACAAACACCATGCTCCTCGGTTTTCTCGGGGTTCTCCCGTTTCCTCCCACTTTTTTCATTCCACCATTTCATTCATATCTCATCACCGTCTCCTTTAGCCTAACCGGCATAACCGTGGGACGTAAAACTTAAAGATTTCATTTCAATTTTTCGCAATAATTCTGTAAGAAGAATAACTCTTTCTTTTAGTTTTATCATAAATTTTAGATGTTATTCTACTTGTTCTTCTTGGAAAAATAACTAGATACTATTCTCTTATTAGCAGCGTTATTCACATCTATATCAGTAAAAATGAATGTGATTAAAGAAAAAGAAAAAAAGAAAGAAAGCTAACTGCATAGAAATTGAAAATTGACTGACTCAGTTGCAAGTAAACCGTTTGACATTATAGCTGAAACAAAGATAAAACAAACTTACTTCGGTCTAGTATCAAGTCATTTCAATTGTATTGTTTTCCAGTAGTTCACCTCCAACATGCTAAAGCTCGCAGTCATGGGCGGCTTTAGGATTTTAATTTTGGGTAGGTCCGCTCCTCGCGTATTCGATTGATTAATGACAATAGGAAATTACTTTTACAGTAGTTGTTGATGCTGTTTATTAAATAATTATTTACCATTAATAGAAAAAGTGAAAATATATTTACTTTTTATTATATCTTTTAGTATTTATATATTTTCAGTTTTATATATTTTGGGTAGCCCCGTGTCTACCCGCTAAAACCGCCACTGCTCGCAGTACGTAAAAGGTTCCACAGTTCATAGCCTCAAGACATGTTTGGCCATATATTAAGCAAACAACGCAAAAGGATGCGTAAGACGGCCCTGATCCCCCATTATCTGACCCTATGATTTGATTGAAACTACAAAAAGATATACAAGTATTTTGATATTCATATTGATATTTTGTATTGCTGCTATTTACATTGAAAATATAAATATGAAAATCAAAGTATATATGATACTATTGCATATAGTATAGAATTATGTGTACACTGAGAAAAATCCGTTATTCGGACAGCGGTATGTTGTACAAATATATGGAATCCTTACGATTAGTACGGAAATCTGTACGGAGCATACGTTATCCATATACTACATAGTTACTGCCTTTTTCTCATTTAGACATTATATCATGTCGCTGCAGGGTGTCAGACATCTAACAAACTTCCGTATACTACACATGTATACGTATATTATATACGTCAGCTATATATTTCATACATCCATCTGTATGTGAGATTCTGACCGCCTATGGACAGTTGTTTCTTTCATCATGAGTGACGTCATTGAACAAAGAACAACTGTCGTTTTCTTGCGAGTCGGTTTATGCATATCGTATCATGGCATGGGAGGTCGTAACACCCCTCATTCTATATCTTCTACTTCGTGCTGTTAATACTTTACTACGCAACACGCTCTTATTAGTTTATTATAAGCTTCATATATTTACTAACTACCGAACGATATTTGTAGCCTCGGGCATTAAATTGGTGAATAATAATAATAATAATAATAATAATAATAATAATAATAATAATAATAATAATAATAATAATAATAATAATAATAATAATAATAATAATAAGATGATGATGAGTCGTTTACTGAACGAGGTTTGTTTACAACTAAAAAGAACAAAGGAAGGAAACAAAAGCCTGAGTAAGTACAAGTTATTATAACATCAATTAAATATTCCTTTAATTACCGATTACTTTAGTATAACTCGCTTTAAGTTTAATATATTAGTAACATGTTAACGTGACTTATGGTTGATGATGAGATAGGTGATAGTGGTTGAATAAAGTTGGATGCAACAGGAGAATCCCAAGCACACAGTGTTTGTCCACCAAAAGCTCACTTGACAGTGGCTGAAATTGACCTATGGACCAAACGCGTAAGAGTTGAGCGCTCTATTGGGTCCAAGTGCTTTTCGTGAAACACTGTGAAGGGAGGGAATCAATTTTGTGAAGATAGGCGAATAGCACAGAGAGTTGAGGCACCAAATGTGATGGAGGGGGAGTTACTATCAGTCAACTTCACTAATTTTTACTATGCATGCAGATTCACTAGCTTATCTGACCTACTTTTAAGCGCGTAACGTTCCAGTTTTGGATGTTCGAAATCTGAAAATATCGTGTTGATAGGTTTTCGCCATAAATACTTTCAATATAGAAAAGTAATTCACGTGAAATATATTTACGACGTTAGAAGGTCCGTGGCATTATTTACATCTCATAGTTTATAAAAGGTATAAATAATACAATGTATATATGTACTGTATGCTGTAGACTTATAACATGAATAAAGGTTTGCAATTTTATTAATAGAGGCCGCGATGGCTCAGTGGTAGAACATTTACCTCTGGTGCATGGGGTTCTTGGTTCGATCCCAACTCGCGCCACGTGAGCTTTCTGGAGGACAAATATCGTGTGCATGTTTTTTCTCGGGATTCTCTCGTTTCCTCACACTTTCTTCATTTCACCATTTCATTCATTTCTCTTCATCACTGCCTCTTTTAGCCTAGCCAGCATAACCGTGGGATGTAAAACTTAGAGATTTCATTTCATTTCATTTTTGGAGTAGTGACTTCGACTTTATTCAGCGGAAAGTCAAAGTTTGGTTTGGAAAAAATCATCGAAATTAATTTTATTTCTTCGGAAAATTCGATTACGCCGTTTTAGTGTTTTAAGTTCTTCTAATGTCCTTTTAACACGCAACCACCTAGTTATGTTACTGCATGTAAAGTATTGCTTAAATTGGAGCTTTTGTACAGGGCAACTGTAGTTGCTTCCTCTAAAACTGTAGTTGCTTCCTCTATTATTAAATAATGAGTTACATAGCCCTATTTTAGATATCGTATTTGAGACAAGAGATTAAATTTCCAGTAATTCTTTCACAGAAATATTATCATATAGGAAATTTTGTCACGGTTATTTTTCACCTTTGTTGAACTAAATAGAGGCAAAGCATAAGCGTCTTTAAATATAGCCTTATGGAGCTATTGAGAAGTGAAACATGGATGGTGGACGGCATTTTTTCAATGGTTCCTTAAAAAAAATCACGTATATGTTATTTGAGATAAGACTTCCTTTACTAGGTGTAGGTCTACGCCTTAATGCACTGCAACACACAAAATTCATATGAAGAACTATTTCGTGTGGTGGTGAATCAGTGCAATGAATTTAGTGAATATCCAGACCCTGTAACTGTGGTCATGGATTTCAAGATAGAGGAAATGCGGCTGTAAAAGCAACTTTTGGAAATTCAAGTCGTATACACCGTTGGGTTTTTCATCTGACTCAGTCAACATGAAGGAAGGTCCAAGAGCTTGGACTCACAGAACGGTACAAGAGCAATGAAAATATTCGTCTATTTTGCGATAAAACGAATGGATTGGCATTTCTTCTCATAGCTGATGTGCATCAATTAATACAAGATAATTCAGAGGAGGAGGTGGAACTTCTGGACTATTTTGATAGTACTACGTGTCCGGCGCGTATTGCCGTGTTAAAGCTTGGTCTGGGAATATTCGCTTACGTAATGTGTCCCTTCTATATTCCCCAGACATTTGGAATGTTCACCAAGCCACCCTGAACAGCAATATGTGTGTCAAAAGAATATAATTTCTGCTGTCATCGAAATAGCATATTGAATTCATCACGGTACTTCAAGCTAAATTCTGTAATCACAATAAATTTTAATCGAAGTTATCATTTCTCATAAGTCATTGTTCAACATTCATCAAAATAGGAAATAAGTAGCAAATAGGAAGTTCAGCTGTTAGTATTTCAAAACTAATAATAATAATAATAATAATAATAATAATAATAATAATAATAATAATAATAATAATAATAATAATAATAATAATAATGGGCTTCTAAAAATGGAGTCAACAGATTTTGGTGAATTGGCCTCCAAACCTATGTGGTCAATAATAATAGTAATAATATAATAGTTGTAGTAGTAGTAGTTCATATTTCTAAAGCTTATATTTCATCTACAAGTGTTTTTCTTATTAGGTATAGCGTACGTATAACGAATAACCTATCTCCTTTTGCTTTCCTGGTGGAAATTGACCCCTTTTCATTTTCTGTTGCGAATTATCCGTGACCCGGTTATATATATATATTGCCCACTAGCCCGGTCAATGAAGGGAAAATGTCAGAACAAATTTGTAGCAAGATGAATTATCTACCAATCGTTAGCACACATGTAAAGGTATAATTTCTCAAAATTCTCCTAAATTCTCCCCGATGCTTATCCCGCTATTCCCCTAAACCCCCCTGTGAAGCGTTTATGGCATCACTCATATCTTCGTTACTATATACCCTAGCGCGTTCACTCTTTTTTCCCCCCTAAGATTACGTAGTACAAATACGATTCAGTACAATTTATAGCTGGAAGTAACTGGTTAGGGGATATTTGTAAAAATCGAGACCCCCTCCCTCTGGAAGCGTTTACGGTATCACTCATATCTTCGTTATCGTACAGTCTGGCTTGTTTGTTCGTTTTTCATTTTATTTCTAAGACTACTTCTACAAAGAAGGTTCACTAAGATTTTTAACAGGGAGTAACGGTTTGGGAGATATTTGTAAGATGAATCGTGAAAACACCTGCTCGCATCGTGAAACACGGGCCAACAGAGCTGGCATGGCGTAACAACTGACTCGTTATTCCATCCCCCTTCTCTGATATTACACTTGTCTCACTTTTCGATGTGATTTAATTAATGGATAGAATAGAAACGTTCGTAATATAATATCATCTTTTGATGTTAAAATATACTTTCAAAAATAATCAAACACAAGCAGGTTTCTAATCCTGAGAGAAATCCATATTCCATGAGGAGTAAAATATATAAATTAGTCCCTAACGGAGCGCTTGTTTAAAGGCTGTAGGAAAAAAATATATATAAAACTTCTTTCAAAAGGAAGATTCTGGGTGCGTTCGCCACTCCTCAGTGCCGCCTCTAGAAGGGTGGAGATAAATACGAATTATGAAGCACTGCAGTCCATACTTTTAGTTAGCGAACCAAATATCGAAAAATGTTTCAAGTTTATTTTTCAAACCTGCCCGCCCCCTCAATAATTCTTGGATCCGCCTCCGGTATCGGCTGTTGCCAATTAATTGCTAATAGTCATAGCGTACTTTTTGAAATGATTTCAAACGTTCTTTGCATAAAGTCCGTTCGCACATGCACCCTTTTACTGTGCGCCCTGGAGCAACTGTTCCACTCGCTCCATTGTAGTTACACCACTGGCCCAGGTCATACTAATATACTAAAAAATGTGATATTTGGAAGAAAAATCATTTTAATATGATAGCAAGGAATCAGAAAGGATTTTAAATTAAAATACGAACTCAAATGGGGAAGCGGTAACGGGTGTTCAAATGTTTTACCGAGAGTATTTTAGAAATCCCTTAAGTAAGGGACGTGAAACTCGGCATATCAACTCCTTGTTATAAATAACTGAACACATGCTGCAGCGTTATCAAAAATTTCGATGTTGAAGAGGGAATGAAGGCCAATTTCTTTAATATTTCAAATTTTGCGATTCTTTGTTTAGAAAAAGGTCAAATGTAAGGATTTTTTTAAATTGGAGGTGTGTAATTCTGTATTTGAACTCTTAATTAAAAATAGTGAATATCTGAAAGCCACATAAATGTGAAGAAAAATACAATATATAGATAGACTTCATTCAGGTGATTCAGGTAAGCCCATTTGTCATCCAGGCAGAACCCTGTAATGAGAAGGTTCACTATTTGCCCACTAGAGCGCAGTGCTGCATGGGTGGAAATGTCTTTCTTGCTTTCAAGAAGTTGATATGTGTAGACAGTAAATAGAAAGATTGGGTTTCAAGATTTTTTTATGACAGCTACAAGATCTTATACAAGATCTTTTATGGTGTAGATTGGCCTTTACATTATCCGTAAAGATACGGAGACTATGGTTTTGGTGCTTGCTGGAAGGCACCTAAAAAAGAGAAGCAAAGGATGGATACTGCTTGGAAAGTCGTGCTTGGAATCGAAACTGTCTCTTTACAAGAAAGTTTGTTGCCGCTCAAAGGGAAAGAGAGTCTATGTGTGTGTGTGTGTGTGTCCGCTGACTTCTTATGGCAAGGAAATGATAGACACGTACATACTAAGAAGGGGAGAATTTTTTTAACTCCCTCTGCTTTCATTCACTCCCCTTTTCAAAAAAAAAAAATGCGAAAATGGTAAAAAATGCATCTGTTATACGGACATTTTGGGCTTCTATATAACCATATCGACATCGTTGCACAATATTTGCCTGCCAAGTTCCATTCCATGATTTTTTTTAAACACCTTTTTCTTTAAATGTTGGGAGAAAAGGGCTAGAAATGGTGAAGCATAGGCGAAAATCTGAATTTTTTTTTACATCACAATATGCTGATATGACATTATTAACAAAACAGTGAGAAGCTAAGTTTGTGTTACTAATAGAAAAACACATTTGAGAATAACTTTAGCACAATACTTCTATATTCCGAATATATACGTTAAATGAGCATTATTATTAGTAGTAGCTATGCTTTTGTTATTTGTAGTTTCCAGATGACCAAATAAACTTTGAATCTAGTTCCGTTCAAAAGTCGTGAGAATGAAGAGTTTTAAGAATTCAAGTGAATAACACCGTCTAAATAAAGAAGAAACAGTTAGCAATTCATTGGAATACACTTGCAAAGCATACAATCTACTTTTTAAAATATTTACCAAAGATCTTATAAAATAGAGGATCTGCCCTTACAACAAAATCTTGAAGCCATACGTCACAGTTTCCCCACTCCTACTCTGCCCACTCTGCCCAATGGGATTGCAATGTTTTGAGCCAACAATCATGGCGGAAACAAAAGTAGCCAATCAGACGATGACAGAAACGAGAGTAGCCAATCAGACGTGCCGCTGCTCGATTGTTTTTTTTGGCTTCATCGATTTAATAGGATGAAGATACATATGGGCAGATCCTCTATTTATAACATTCTTGGTGTTTACGAGTATTTTATAGACATTATTGGTTAATAATGCGTAACAAGAATTTTGAGAACAAAGTGAGAGAGTGTGTGTTGGGAGGTGATGATCTTTATTTCACGATAATTTGTGTTTTTCTTGGAGAAAGAAGAAAGAAGTAAATATAGCTTCGCCTCATACGTTGGTAGAATTGTAACGTGCAGACATATTGCACGTGGCGAGGCATTTGCAAACATGATTTCTGATGTTAGTCAGAATCTGTATACCATCGAGCAAAAACATTTTGTTTCGTGGGAAACCTTGGTTCAGAAACACCATGAAGACCAAGAAAAACAAGTGAAACGGTGGTTTTACGATATTGCGTAATGGAAAAGATACGAGCACTCATACAAAAAGCAGCATTCTAAAATTACACCGTGGATCATCACCACAAAACAACTTCCACGATGTGGCAAAGAATTCAGGGTACTACAATCTTCTGGACTCGTAATAAATCAACTAAACTAAGTGGATCCATATCTGCATCCAACTATAGTCATTATAATGCCGAAAACAAGGAGGAACATGACAACTTCTCGGTCACCCTGTATTGTTTAAAATAAAACAAACCGTGAGAATAAGATTAGAAATCAACTTTTTTAAGAAATTTTCTCCAGAAACTACTTATTGGGATCCTCAAAAAGAGTTGAACGAGGACTTCTCGAATTCTTATTCTCGTTGGCTATGGAATAGTTTTATTATTCAAAATATAGGCAGGAAATTCTTTTCACAGTTTTTTTTTTTCTTAAATTAATTTATAGCAGTGTTGAGCCCTGACAGTAAATGTCATACAATGTTCTTCCACACCTTACTACACTTACCCTCGGTTTTCTTTTCTTTCTTCTGAACTTACAAGTAATTCAATAATAAGAAACGAAATTGCGAACTAGGATTGTACATCATTTAACACTCATTAAAGACTATTAAAGATAATAATAATTCTTACTGATATCTTACATAGTGCAGAAATTTGAGTATCAGACAATAATCTGCCTCTACAGATTTTTGGGTTACACAAAAAGCTGTGACACAGTGGCGTAGCACACTTTTGCGGGCCCTCCCGCAAAGTATAGAGAAGGGGCCCTCGTTGAAAAGCCGACAGAAGTAAGGTTGAAGTTCTACTTCTTTAAATCTTTATTCATCGCAAGACTTCGGGGTCCTCTATACCTCGGGGCCCCCCGCACTGCGGGGGTTGCGGGGGCAGCTGCTACGCCACTGCTGTGACACTATTAGTTTAGATAGAACCACATAACATTTTGCAGATACCAGCAGCCAGTGGTGTAAGAAAGAGAGGGTTTCAAAATTTCAATCACCCCCCTTTTTTTTCCTAGACATTACGCAAAACTAAACATTTACCTTTAGTATACGTATACAAACACATGCAATTTTTATAAACTTGGGATCTTGAAACCTTTCCCCCAACTGAGACGAACTTTTCATACATCACTACCAGTGGCTTACCTTTCCATTACTCATTAAAATTCTAAAAAGCAGTGACTAACGTGGTCAAGAGGTGTGATTGAGATATTACTTTTGTTGTTCAATTACGAACTCTATATATCTTACTGACACGTGTTAGTGGCTTGTGTTTGTGTTTGTGTGTGTGTGTCTGTGTGTGCTATATAAAAATAAGATTTCTAGTATAAATGAAGAATGACAACCCAACAGAAACGTGTGAATGTTTCCCATTAAACGTATCTAGGGCATTTTTTTTTTTACCTCATCAAATGAACAGCAGGCCTTATTAAAACATTATTAAATTGTCATCATTTCTCTTGCATTTAACGTATTATTTATACATATTTATAGAGTGTGAAAAAAGGAGAGGGGAAACGAGGAAACCGACGCATTCATCCACATATTTGTCGCATACTATGTGATACGGTAGCGAGTGCGTATAGTATTAAAAACATATGATTGAATTCGAACACCTGGCAAACGTTCATCATCATAGACTTATTCTCGTGGCTCTAAATTTCCTTCCTCTTTTTTTATTTTTATTTTTATTTCTTAACATGGTTTTATAACATTCACTAACGTCATATACCAGGAGAATGGGTAGAGGAAATCTTAATGAAATATTTTAAAAAAATATATCTTTATTACTATAAAAAAAGGTAAGTAGCATATGCGAGACATTTTTTCATGATTCTGCATTCACACTTCATCTCCATTTATTTTCTAATGGAACAACTGAGGACTACTTTTATTAATCAGAATGTTCTGCGGACCACTGTTCTCCTCAAAAGCAAATTTACCATTAAAAAAATCTTTTGAACATACGTTACCATCAGTATATTTGTATTTTTAAAGTGGTATTCATTGAAATTCCCTTAACTTTCTTCTGGCAGTAATAGGAAGTTTCTTTTAATAATTGAAACAAAAATACTCTATAGAGTAAATAGGATATTTAAATAACAAAATGTGAGTCCTGACAGAGAAGATGAAATACGTTTGTTTAGGTAAAAAAACTATTTTCCACACTATCCATGAGCTTCTCGACTATAGCATGTGACACGAAATTAATTTGATTTTTCTGTATTATTATTATTATTATTATTATTATTATTATTATTATTATTATTATTATTATTATTATTATTATTATTATTATTTTCTAATATTCAATCTACGAAAACCACAAGGGCAGACCTCCAAGACTATTTGTGGTACAAAGACCATAGTTTCCGAAACGCTGGTATAAATAATTAGGCTGACGATTATAAGACCTGTCTGGCAGTGTGAATTAGAATCCCGTCAGGGTATTCATAGAATTATATCTTTTATATTGTCCTTTCACCATTAGGTTTTATCATAATTATTCCATCTCTTATTGTACTTAGTATTATAAGGCAGAACCGTGGGTTATTGAAAAACTTCCTCTGTATCTGCACTATTTTTGTACTTTAACGTTTTGAGATAAAAAAAATTAATTGTATTTTAAATGACTCTGTGATGTCGCAGTGTGCTGCTCCTTATTTCAATAAATAATATGGAGAGGGGAAGAAAGGTTGAAGGTAACATGACGTGGATAAAAATCAGTGTTGACATGCAAAGAAAAACATCGATGGCTTAGTCTGTGTTTTTACAAAGTATTTGTGGATGCATCACTACACGTGCACTGCCAATACTTTTTGTTCCAATCTCCTACCTCCTGCCTCTCCTCTCCTGCCCTCATTGTGTTTCTCTCTGCTACTTCTCAGATTTCAAAAGTACGCTCCTACGTTATCCATCGGACAGTTGGAAATGACTGTTATATCCCCTCCATAGTTCCTACTCTGTCTCTCTCTCATGGAAGAGAGTCACGGGTAAACTCATCAATTTATAAAATTGTTTTCACACTATACATACATAATAGTTTCAGCCCATTGTACACATTACTTATGAGACTTTTTTTTTTAAAAATAAAAGGAGGTCTTTATTGAAGAGGTGGCGAGAGCAGTAATTGAAAAAATGGGCGGGAGAAGAAGAAGAAGAAGAAAAGAAGCGGATATACGTACAAAACCTCATTGGACTTCATATGAAATTACAAGGTGAGAAGCAGGAAGACTTCAAACAGGATATTTCTTAATAGAATACAAATACCTTAGTTACGAGTTATCTCACTTAAGTATCAGTAAAGGGTAGAAAAAAACGCAGACCTCTTTTATTTTAACAAGACAACCACATACTCACACACACACTCACATATAGACACTACACCAGACAAACGTATACACGAAACATGTCTTCTTGTTGAAAGGAGTTCTCCTCAACGTTTCAGCTCTCTAGAAGATGATTTAATATGCATCTCACATATTTATATATACTCATGCATATCGTTATTATGTAAGAGACAGAATACGCCAGTAAATAATGTTTTAAATGATGATAAAAGGGTGTTTTTGTACGCTAAGGAGACAAGGAAACGGGACATAAATGCATAATACTACAGAACATACACGGAAAATAGCTTTATAGCATAAGTCTTTGTGCACCACGTGAAAAGGACAACGTATGCTAAATGTAAGTGACATTTTCACATAATGGTGGATCCCTCTTTTAAAGTATACATTTGCGAAATTTTTTTTGAAAGTCTTTACATTCAGAAAATATCTTACAATTAACGTTTATGTTGAGTTAAGTATAGTCCCCGTAGGTGTATCACAAAATTTACCCTGAAATGCATACTTTAAAAAAAAAATATGCACGTACAAAGCAACAAGTCACAAAAATTATCTATTGGTTATTTTCTTTCATTTCTCTCTATGTAAATATCTCCCCAATTCTATTTGTAAATGTAAACCGTAAACGCATCAAACTCCTTTATGCTGTATAAATGTATATCTAATAAATGAAGCTATGTTTTGAGGCTAAGATTGTTTTAACTGATTATTATAAGGGATAATGAAATTACAAATACTATGAGTATCATTGTCATTCTGTTTTATTTTTTTCGAAAACTACGCATGAGGATTTATATTTTGTTCAGCTCAATGAGATCTCTAGGTTGATTTATTCCTCATCTCTGGATTTATATTTTATTTATTTATTTATTTATTTATTTTTGATAAATACTATAATAATATTGCAGAATTTCAATATCGGTTTATTGAAATGAAAATATTACATCGATTAATTGAGCATAGGATTTTTCGAACATGTTACAAAATAAATAAAAACAGGGGCCGAAATAAACGACTTGTGTAGGCAGTGCAGGATTAACCCATCTGGAGGTCCGGAGCTTTTTAAAAAAAATAAATAAATATGTGGCCCCTGGTCACTTCGCCTAATGCATTTCTGTGAAAGTACAGTAGGAAAAGTTAAGTTGGTATGTTTCATATTGTTGGTCATATTTTATCTTATGACCATGATTGCATTTTTATGATTCTTTTTAGATAGTCAGTTGAGATTTTGATCAGACTGGGGGGGGGGGCGTCCACCTGGAGACCCGGCGCTACAGCCCAACTAAGCCCCTCCCTTAATCCGGCCCTGCGTGTAGGCCAATATTGAAGGAACTTAAAATATTGCCTGCGTGTAGGCCAATATTGAAGGAACTTAAAATATTGCCTTTACCTTCTTTATACATATTTCGCATGTTACGCGAAATAAATACATAAACACGATACCACGCGTAAGTATAAAATCCCCAGCACACAGCGTCGTGCAAAGTTATACGAAAGGAATCCAACATTTATGGGTACCATATTATATAATAAACTTCCTCAATATATTCGAATGACCGAACAAAGAGGAGAATTCAAGAGATTACTGAAAACCTATCTGTCAGAGCACTGCTTTTATACCGTGAAAGGATTCCTAGATGTGTAAATGAATTTGATTACTGATAGTATTAAATACATCTATTTTGTGTGTGTGTGTTTCTTTTGTATCGTAGATGTAGGTTCAGCATTTTAATGTAATCAGTATGTATATCTCACAAGTATGTTTGTTTATGTATCATTATACTTTGACGAGTCTTACTCAAACGCACGAATTCGTGCAATATGGATGATTATAAAGACGAATTGAAATGAAATTTCATTCCCGTATACATACATACATACATATATATATATATATATATATATATATATATATATATATATATATATATATATATATATATATATATA
Organism: Thermobia domestica; assembly: GCF_964235325.1. Classification (NCBI taxonomy): domain Eukaryota; kingdom Metazoa; phylum Arthropoda; class Insecta; order Zygentoma; family Lepismatidae; genus Thermobia; species Thermobia domestica. Next base: position 59,062,590 of record NC_137463.1, read on the forward strand.
GGCGCGGATCCAAGGGGGACTATAGGGGCTTTAGCCCTCCCTTGTCGCTGAGGTACACACTGGATAAAATGGGCTTCAATCCTGTTTTACATTGGATAAAGCGACAAACCATGGTTTAACCCCTCCCTTGATCGTATCTTGGATCCGCCACTGTATATGAGCTTTCGAACCTTAAATCTACATCATCAGATCGTATTTCTTAAATGAAAATAGCATACTTCTTACTTGCTCTTACTTTATTCTATAATGTTTCTTACACATTATGCTAAAGTGCTAAATCCCCCAAATCATAATATTGATTTTTGTTTCATGTTTATTTTTAAAAATGCGAAAAGAAAAAGAAATTTTAAAAATATAAAAAAGTAAGAACTTTTATGTTCAATCATTTAATTTGACAGGTTATGTTTTTGTTTTATGAAAACAAACAAGAGTCGATATAAAAATAAACACAAAAACACACTTCTATTTTTTTTTAAAAGTAATAAATAATGTGCAAAAAGCATGTTAATCTTTCTCATTTATAATTTAATGTAAGTTCTAATAATGAAATTTTAGCTTAGTAAAAATTTCACCTTTTCAAATGTATGAGGGGAAAGATAAAAAAAAAAAAAAAAATGTGAAAGGAAAAATCTGTTAATTCTCTACCTCACTGAACTCTCTCAATTTCACCCTGTCTCTCTTTCACTCCCTTACAATGCTTTCACCCTTTCAATCCAATACGCCAAGCACTCGAGTGATGCCCATTGTTCCCTACTTCGTATGAAATATATATATATATATATAGAAGAGATGACAAAAAATGGTGAAATAGGGGCGTAGAGGAAGGGGGGACAGTCTCCACGAGGCGAATGGATGTCGATATTGAATGCTGATCGATGAAGGAAATAAATATTTCTGAAGCACTTTCATTCTTATTTTTTATTTTTTTAAAGTGTGTTCGCTTTCTTTCATTGGTGCGTATCTTTTCTTTTTTTCATTCCTTTACAAAACACACGACCAAAAATAAATAAAAGAAAGAAAACACGCACCTACTTGAGTTGAAGTATGAGTGTTTCTTTTTCTCCGTACTCTCCATTCTCTCTTGTTTCCATATATATATATATATATATATATATATATATATATATATATATATATATATTGTATGTTTGTATGTATCATATTTTTCCACGGTTCTCTCTTTAAAATGTAGGAGCACTCTTTCCTTGTCAGAATCGTTTTTCCTCTTTTCTCTTCGAAATCCTATGCTTTCACTTTTTCGTCTTCATATACGTATATCTTCCAAATCCTTTTCCTTTCTTTATCTGCTGTAGCTACGCATTTATTTCATGGATATCATGTTCACACTAAAAGCATGAAATTCTCAAGCATATTTCTGGGCTTCGAACACATTGATTTTTTTTAAAAAAAATACTTAATCAAGTAGAAATATGAAAAGCAGTTCATATCTTACAACGGACGGTATAATGACGTAAAATATGTCATAATTAACTAAATATTTATCATATTTAAACACTTGTCTGTATGTACCAATTTCTATGATGATATTGTTACGTATAAAATGATTTGTATCTGTACCTATTTGTGGTCAAATGGCTATGACTTCTCTGTGTGGTGCCTTGTTTGTTTCCTGGTGAAGTTCTTACATCGAACATAAAGGGACATAGTTAGGATCATACTATCAACAACATATTATGTCTTACATAGCCTAGGCACTGAAAATGGATTTTAAACTCCAATCAATTTAATCACTTGTACCTATAACACAATAACGCAAATCTCTGTTCTACGAATCAACATTATCACAAGTGTTCTACCGGTACTTGCCGAAAATTGAACCAAAAATTGATTTATTTTAGTGGTGGTACAAAAACGGGTTCGGTTTTCACCGGATCCAGTTTCGGTTTTCTTCAAAACCAGTTCCGTCTTTTTTTTTTTTTTTTTTTTTTTTTTACAAAATTGGTTCTATTTCTGACCAGAATAGTATTTCGTTGTTCTCCGGAAACCGATTCCGTTTCCACAGAAATAGTTTTTATGTGTTTTCCAAGAGTTTGCACCGAAACCAGTTTCGGTGTAAACCGAACCGGTTTTGAAGAAAACCCAAAACCTATTTCGAAAACCGAGCCGGTTTTTGGAGGCCGAAACCGGTTACAGTGAAAGACTGAACTGGTTTTAGGAGAAAACAGAAATGTCGGTTTTCGGATTCCGGTTCTTTTCTAGAAACCGGTTTACGGCTTTTATAAAAAACCGGTTTTGCCCATCCCTAGTTTATTTACACAGCAATTACTCAGGGTTTACTCCACACGAAATTTGCATTCGAATTTTCTTTAAGGTAGTTTGAAGATTGTGTGAGTGGCGTTGTGTGGCATAAATTCTAGGAGAAAAGAGGAAAAACGAAAAATAAAAGCTTTCGAAATATGGTGCTACAGAAGGATGTTAAAACTTGTAGGTGTATAAGATTACAAACGAAAGAGTATTGGAAATTGTAAGAGAAAACAAAAAGTGTTTCGAGAAGATTAGATAGGATGATTGAGCACACATTATGGAAAACATAGGGGAATCACGATATGGAACTATGGAGGAAACGGCGAAAGGAAAAGTACTTAGAGGATTGAAATATACGGACCAAATAATACAACATAAAAGGAAGAAATAATACATAAAAATGAAAAATTTAGCTCATTATAAGAATGAGTTCTGTGACAAACCAATCAAAAGATTGCTGAACTAAGACAATTAAGTTGAAAAAACAAAAGAAGTAGGGTTATCTAAACATAATATTACGAAAAGCAAGTTTAGCTTCAATTACGCAAACAGAGACAACTCACTTGCAAAATACCGCACTTATACTTTTAGTTGCTTTTTTTTTTCTTTCTTTCTTTAAATAGCACATTCACATAGGCATACACAATATTTCCTTCTCTCACTCAGACAAATTACTTATATCCGTCAACTCTCCGTAGGAAGTGACATTATGCTGTCGCCAGGGCTATCTAGGCAGTCGCTAATCCACAGAAAATGCCGTCAACGACATTCCGAACACAGACACACACCCATACACAACAACGGAAAGCATCCCTTCTGAACGAGGGATCACATTAAGCCCACAATTAAACCAACCAACTTCTTAAGCGGATAATGGTTGTCACAAATGTATACAACCAGCATTTGTCTGTCACGCTTATTTCTGTTTCTTTCTTTCGTAGATGGGATGCGTAGGTGAAGGTAAAAGAAAAACTCTCGAAATAAATGAAAGGAAAACATAAAGATTTGTTTTCGTAGCAAATAAGCATACATAAGTAAATAAAATCAATTTCAAATATACAAACAGACTATATCGATCTTGCCACGGCAGTTGTTTCTTCATTCTCTAATTTCGCGTTTATCTTTCTCAACCGCAGGGATAAGGGACTATCTGGCCCTAAACTTAGTCCTATTGATAATAGAACTGGCATCCCAATGCCATAGATAGCGGGCACAGTGGATAAGTCGTAAAGTGTTCACCTCTGGTACGAAGAGTCCCTAATTCGATTAGGATGGGATTTAAGTTTAGCGTCCTTTCTAAGGCTATGTGAGACGTAGCCTACAGCTTAGAGGCCTTATCACTGCGAAATTAAAGTACCGCTAATTTTACAGTAATTCTGTGATATCTTCAAATAGATAAAAGATAATCGAAATGTGGAACAAGAGCGCCCTAGACAATATTATTTTGCATGAGGTGCCGTTATCACGAGTCACCTAGTAGCTTTCTGTTTAAAGCCATTTAGAAACGCGAAAATAAATGCTGGGTTTCTAAATGGCTTGAAATCGAAAGTAGATAAGTGAGTGGTGATAACGGTATCTCATGTAAAATAAAATTGTCTAGGGAGATCTTGTTCCACTTTTTGATTATCTTTTATCTATTTGAAGATATCACAGAATTACTGTAAAATTAGCGGTATTTTAATTTCGCAGTGATAAGGCCTCTTAACGTAGGGTCCGAATCACATGAACTCTCAGTGGGAATCGAACCCAGGTCTCCCACATCAAAGTCCCTGATTCGATTCCAAATCTATGTGAGAGGGCACGATGGCTCAGTGATAGAGTGCTTATCTCTGGTGTGTGTGGTCTCTGGTTCGATCCCCGGCGATTATATATACTGCTTTGGTCAGTTGGAGTTTTATTTGGAAATGGAATTGGTATTTCATTTCATTTTCAAGGTAATATGGGTAACATTTCCAACCACACAATACCAATTTTTTTTCTAGCACATTTCGTATTCAATGTAAGTTAATTAGTATATTGAGAACAATTTTTACAGTCAGTACACTGTAGTGGTATTAATATCTAATTTCTTAAGAATCTCATTCAGAACATAGATGTTATGTATTGTCTGTTCACTATACATTCCATTATTATCATCACTCTAAGAGCTATAGTTTTTAGCTTGAAGAATAAAACCTGAGAAGTAAACCTCAAATATTACCAAATTATTTAATACATTTTAATATCACAATCTTTTGAATGAATAACAATAAATAAAAAAAATATATACAGTAACTGATAACACTACATAACTATAAACGCAATACTCCTAACAGTGGCAAACACATTTCTAATAATAACAATACATACTCCTGAAAGTGACGTACAAAGTACTTGTAAACTGAACATAATAAGACTTCGGTGCAGTGTTATTGGATTCGATTCCCGGTGAGGACACTTGGTCGAAAAGATGTAACAGCTGCAAGCCAGGTATCTTGACTAAGGTTTTCCTGGTTTTTCTCATTCACGCCAGACAAATGATGGGATAGTGCCTAACATACAGGTCCAAGGCCGCTTCTATCCTTTCTTTTTCCCTGAAAAATGTGCTTGTCCAGGGACGTTATCTTTCATACGTAACGGGTCAAGAAATATGAATAAATAAAAATAAACTGCACATAATGAAAGATACTCTTAAAATTTTATTTTACAATTAATTCGTTTAACAGTATTTCTGGAACTGACAAAGTACATAATATCGGGGGGAGGCGGTAGGAAAAGGCGATAAAGTAGCAGAATTATCATGAAGTAAAGTAAAAATAAAATATTGTAAAAATGGGAACGCAAAAAATTGAAAATCTTTTTTTTAAAAAAAGAAAAAGATAATTTCAAGAATAGTCATCCTAATTTAAGCCAGTCTCTTAAATACACGATTTAGTTACTCTGCACCAAGCACGGCACGAAAATTAAGTACTCTATAAATTCTGGGTCACAGGAAAGAGGATCAAATGAGGTCACGAAAAGAGAAGGTGATATACCACCCGTAATTTTGACACGGAGATTTTATTTTTATTTTTTTTTAAAAAAAGAAAATGAACTCTACGAAAAAGAAATAGGAAAAAAAATGTTAGGTATCTCCATTTTTCACACAGTCAAGTCCAAGCTGCAGTAGTGGACGCGGCGATAAGAGAAAATATATAGAGCAAAACGGACAAGACCCGGAGAGTGATGACGTCTCACAAGGACCCGTGACAGGTTTCGAGGAAAATGATTTATTCGATAAAGATGATTAAGCTTAGGAACGTGAGGACACTAAAAGAGAGAAGAGGAGAAAAAATAAGCGAAAATATCAACCCTCCTCATCCCTTCCCTAAATGATAAAATGTGAGTGGCTAACATCGAATACGTAAAAAAGACAACTTGGCATTGAGAAAACACAACCAATGGAAAAGAATAATTTAAACAAAAAAAAAAAAATCCTTTCAAGGAGCATTTATTTCCAAAGAGGAGCTATTTGAAAACTTTCTCCTCATATTTTCTGCGCAGATTTGAGAGTTCTATGACAAGCAAAAAATCTTTACTAAAACTTGGCAAACTATTTTATTCTGTGGAGTATATATATAATTCGTTTGAACAAAAACGTAACTTCTTTAGTTTATAAGATCAATGGGTATGTCATTTTCTATCAAAGACAAATATTTATCTTTAAGATTTATGTCCCATAGTTTCTGTCGTGTAGGCTAAAGAAGAAAGTGATGGCAAGAATGAATGGAACTGTGGAATGAAGAAAGTGGGAGAAAACGGAAGAACCCACAGAAAACCAACGCACACGGGTGTTTGTCCACCACAAAGCTCACTTCACACAACTGGGATCGAACCAAGGACCCCCATGCACCAGAGATGAAAGCTCTACCTCTCATCAAAAATAAATATAAATTATTTTGGTGATATGCGAGTTGTGAAATCATTTTAATCCGGATATTCTACTTTTCTGTTTATTCGAATTGAATCTTTGAATTGTATAACAAACAATACTTTAACATTCTAAATTTTCAATTTTTGGATTAACATTTGATATTTGAATGGTATCGCGTTAACTACTAGCTGAAATATCATCCTTTATCTCTTCTGCTCACATCTTGTCTTATGTTATCTCGATTCAAATCAGTCCTTTTATTTTTTATGCACTATATCGCAGTGTTATGGTAAAGAAACTGAAGTGGATTTTTAACATTTTCAGGATGACACGAAAATATCCTGATTTACCGTGCAGATTTTATTTATTTGTGAGTGTGTTTGTGTTTAAATAACAAACATTATATATATATTTCAAGAAAATAAAAGAAATAATAAGAAAAATACTGATGAAAGGCAGATATGCCAGTCTTACTGAACTATATTTTCGCGACGGACAATACAGTTATACATACCTAACAGAGGTAATAATACATACTCTTTAAAAGAAAATTAGTTAACGCCGTTATGGTATGCAACCCAAACAAGATAGTAGATTTTTTGATTGCATACAAGTGCAGGATGAGTGAACTTAAACTACACATTGCACTTTAAAGTTGAGCTCAGACTTTTACGGAACACAAAATGTGACAAAAGAATGGGAGCGAGGTTTACCTCACGCTAACAATCTTACGATCTTCACTTCATCTTAAAAGCAATTGTGTTAAGTTTTTAAGTTTATCTTTTCTAGGAAGGCAAAGTGATATACTGATTACACCCATGACTTCACTTAAAGAAGTGCAAAAGAAGGTTGCTGCAAGCTACTCAAGAGTGTCTCTTGCAACAGTCAAGACAATGAAACAGGAACTTATCACTAATAGTGGTCAGCTATAAACGCCCGGAAAGAAAAGAAGAAAATGATCATTGATAGAGTCACGAGAAAAATCACCTCAAAGTTTGGACGATACAGGACGATACCTGTATGTCTTAGAATACTTCCTCTGTCCTCAAATTTGAAGTTATCCAAGCGTGAGCACTTTTACCATTGACATGAGCAGTAGTTAATTTCTTAATTTTAAATATATATATTTATTAATAATATTTTGCATTATAACTAGAATTTCGGAAGTTGTGTCATGTTTTAACAGAAGTCCTTACTTTACCTCACTTTACCATTCCGCTATTCGCTTGGTGAGGATGAGAGAAGTATGTTCCTTATTAATAGATCCTTGTACGAAGTAAAAAAAAGTTCTTGTTTTACATTTTTTCCAGCATACTATTAGATGACTTATGTGTACTTCTGATGTCAATTTAATTTTATAAATAAACATTTGTTAGATACGAAAATTAAAATAAATAACCAGTCGTTGCTTCTGCGAAAATATGTCATTAACAACTTCCTTTTTTATTATTATTATTAAAGATATCAATTCTTCATAGCTTCATATTTATTACAAAATGCATGTAAAAGTTAATAACTAGAAAACATTCCTGTTATGGGAGTGGATAGGAGACAACATAGCCTGTCCGTCTGTAAAAAAATTAAGAGAGAAATCTTTCACTAAAATCTCTGAAACCACGTGTTGCCTTACAGTATAAATGAAATGTTTCAAAAGTATTCAAAATATCTTTTGCTTTTTTTAAATTTTAAATTTATTTTCTTCTTTTAACACGATTAAAATATTGGATTTGTTTCTTTGGAATGTAACATTCCTTTCCATCGCCAAGACTACATGAGGTAAGGAGCCTACAGAGCTTGGGAGTCCAAATCAAATTTACATATATTGGTTATTGAACCTAAGTGTTTTCGGTTAGGGATGCATTCGAGTCGAGTCGAGTCGAGATTTAAGCCTGTCTCGACTCGTCTCGAGAAAATGTTGTCTCGACTCGTGTCTCGACTCGAAAATATGTTTCTGTCTCGACTCGTGTCTCGACTCGACAGTCTCTGTCTCGACTCGACTCGAATTCGAGTCGAGACGTCTCGAAATTCGAGTCGAGACAAAATGTACGAGTTAAAATATACGCACACATCAGCCAGACCATCATGACTACCTACCTAATTGTCAGTATGTCGACTTTTGGCATGGATAAAAACGGCGACACGTCTTGGCATACACGCAATGATCCTTGATAGGTCGCTGGAGAGAGCTGGCACCACATGTGCTCACTCAGGTCACCTAATTTCCGTAAATTCCGGGAAGGGAGGCGATGTGTTCTGACGTCACGTTCAATCACATCCCACAAGGGACACCACTCAAATGTCCGGCTCCAATTTCAATGAAACTTTTTTTGCTGATAGAAGGCACGTATGCATCATTACTTGTGATGACAAATTTTTGCCATGGTGCATGTTTTCTATTTTTTTTTAAAATAACTTTTAAGAATTGTGATGTGGTTATTAGAGATTACTACAGAAGTCCCTTACTACCCTTTGTAAACGGAGCGTTAATGAAGAAAAGTGAAGAAAAACCATGTGGACACATATAAGTTCTGGGGGGAAGTCGTATGGTAGATATGACCTTGATGGCAGCCATCTTGAAATCCGACATTTTGAATTAAGGTCAAGTTTTCAAAATGGGAATAGGGTAATATGATACATAATTTCGGGCTAGAATTTAATTAGAAAAATAATGGTGAGGTTAGTTTTAAGATACACCCATTTGGGGGAAAGTTACAGGCGTATTAATTGTTTTTACTTACTGTGTGCGTAAGTCCCTTCTTACTTTCGTTTCAAGACCTGTAAATCGATCGCAACGGCAGAGCCCGGTTTCGCACTAGTGTTTAGAAATCTTTAAACTCCCTTGAGGCAATATTTGTGGATTATTGTATTGCATTTTGCCTTTAATTAAATTTGAACCCACTTCATGATCTTGTGTAAAGTATCACTAAAAGAGAATTTCTGTTTTTATGGAGAACGTAAGCATGGCAATTATAAAAGGTGAGTAAGCTGTCTATGTATTTACAAGAAAGTTTATTTTACGAGTCTTTTGTGGTTCCGCCAACCTATTCTTTAGTTGTTTTTTTTTTTCAAAATACTCATATCTCATAAATAAAAGAGCTATTATAAAATCTCTTACCACTATTCTTTAATACTTATAAAATTTTATTTATTGTAAAAGCACTGGCGAGATATTTCTTATCGCCCACTAAAATTATGGTGGAGCTCCTTCGTGGCTAACGGTTAGCATACTTGCCTTTGGCGTGGGAAACCTGGGCTTGATTCCCGGTGGGAGTTCATGTGGTTCGGATTCCACGTTAATCAGTAGGTCCACGTCTCACATAGAATCGCTGCTGAACGGGACGTTAAACTCAGAATCAATTCAACTCAAAATTATGGTTTTGACTTTATTATGATGTCATTAGTTTAAACGCCCAACTGTCCAGTAATTATAAACATTGACTACATTATAAAATTGTAATTTGTGACGACTAAAATATCAGAAATTAAAGATTATTCTTTGGGTTTTGGAACATTTTGAACAACGTGAAAAACTGGTACTGCACCGATACAACACACCTTTTGGATTTGTCATAACATGTCTTACATAGCTTTGGTTCGATTCTCAACACGGACTGCAACTACCCGTTAAATTGTGCATCCGAAAGGCACTCTTTGTTAAACCTCGCTTATCACCGCTCATCTTAATAATATATATAACTTCACCGCGAAGCAAATGTTGCATTTCTCTCTTTCATCCTAACACAAAACAAAACTAATCACAGCTGTGACACGAAGGAGCTATTTCGAAAAGAAACAAGCTGTGCTTCATAGAGATGTGTACCAAATGATAGAAGTATAAAGCATTGTTTTCTTTCCTGTTTATTGATATCACTTGGTGTTCTTAATGAGTTTACTCATTAGTTTAGAAAGAGTATATATGGAATTTGGACATATGTTCTACGTATTCTCCTGAGAAATTGATGAGACCAGAAAAGTTATAAGGACAGATGGAATAGGTTTAAGCGCATCTACGTGACTTTATCAAATATTTATTCTCCATAATGGTACCACGCGGAAAACTTGGTATAGGCCTACTTTTATCTTTGCCTCCCTCTGTTAGCTGTTTCGTATCATATATATCGGATGATTTTGATATTTCTTCTGATCATTAAAACAACAATGGTACCTGTGTGCGTGCAGAAATGCAAAAGCACAAGGTAACTTCCTATTTGTTTTGGAAACAACAAACCCATTTCACGTGTGCGAGAGAAATTGAGCACAGCGAGATGGGGTGTTTGCTCACGGTCAGTTCGCAGCAGGAGTCCATGGTAAAAGATTTGGCTATCTCGAAAACACTCGCAATACCTTACAAATACATAGGACTGCGCTTCAAAGAAAGTTTAGACACAGATGTTTCAATTTTCTTTTAGCGTCTTTCTTCAGCAAAATAGTCGGTTCATTGTATTCGAAAAAGGGAAGGGAGAAAGGGTGAATTTATATTTTATGTAGGGGGTAACGTTGTAAGTAGTATAAACAATACATACCGCTTCCGACTCTGTACTGAAGCACTTCCTTTAGCGGTATATCACTAGATCTATCCTGATCCTCATCCTACCTCAAGTTGTAAAGTAGAAAGGGACAGAAGTATTCAACATGACTGCGCACTTGAGTTTCAGTTCACAATACGAAAACCAGTGAGCAAGTAAACAGTCTTTTGTAGGATCGTGTTTAACTTCTTGAATTTATTTTTGAACATTTCTGTGAATTCAACAACAGAACGCAGTAGAAATACGGACTAGTTTTTACTCCAACCATTACTTTCGCTCCAACCCAGGGATGCCACATTTATGATTTCGTACTAGATTTAGTGATTTTACTATTGAACTAGTGATTTAGTACGTACTTTGGGTAAATAGGCACATTCTAGTGATTTTTTTGCATTTTTTTCTGATGCAGACAAATGAGAAGGAAATGGTTCTTAAAATAAAAGGAAAAAGTATATTGCAGTTCAAAACAAATGTAGAAACCTTAAATTATTTTTTCTTTTCCGTCTGACTGAATAAAACCCCTGCTGTATAACGACCTTAGGTAAACAACGGCTATCTTTGGTCCGCTACCTCCTTTTGTTAGCCGACATGAGATGGGTTATTTTTTTTCTGGAAGAAAGTGAAGAAATAATTATCCAGTACATTTACGTTTTGTCAGGCACACAGGCGCAGTCTGTACTTGTTTCCTAACAAATTTTAGCAACATAACATAAATGAAACATATGTACCAGAAAATAGAGGCAGTACAAACGGAAATTTTCATCTGTGACACATTTGATGAGAAATATAGTTAGATGTCACGTGCAAGCACTCTAAACATGTCCTATCTTGTAATTCTATTCGTATGTTTATCTAGGTGAGACTGAGAAATCAAGAAACAATAATAACTGGTTTTCTTCCAGGGGAAAAAATCTAAATGTGAAGGGGTATTACACTGGGACTTTAATTGCGTCCTTTGTACAAGATTAACAAGTAATAGCAATTTTTTAATTTTTTTTAGTTCTTGGGGAGAGGAAGATGGAAGCGAACCCTCGTAAGGACCTCTGCAAGAAAACATGAATACTATCCGCCACTGTTTGTTACATTACACAAAATAGTTTTATATATATATATATATATATATATATATATATATATATATATATATATTGAGTTTTAGTCAGGGTTTTCATTCTGCAGGAGAAGGGGGATAGTAATACCTGACGAACATTTTCTATTCTCAGAGTGTTGCAATGATAGCATTTCCTCCATTATAACTTGGCCAAGCTAGTTGCATTATATGTAAGGATTAAGTTAGCCTAAAAAGCTTAAATTTCTATGGCTGTTTTACTCTGTACCCATGTTTCTCATTTTCGGTCTACGGGACTCTGTGTCCGGAAATTTTCAATGGCTTCCAAGTCGGAAAATAAGTGTATCAAAGGCATATATATTATATCTATGGTTATATGAGGCATGGATCTACAGTTTAAAGTGGGATACCGGTAACAACTTCATGAGCTTTTACCGTAAATCGAACCAGAGTCTCCCGCGATCAAGGCGTATGTGTTAACCATACAGCCACGAGGAAATTCACATAAGCACACACACATATAGATTGTTGAGTTGATTTTGACTTTACCGTCTCTTTCAGCAGCGAGGATATATGAAATGTAGACCTACTGATTAACGTGGAATCCGAACTACATGAGCTCGCGCCGGGAATTGAACCCGAGTCTTCCACGGCAAAGACGCGTACACTAGCCGCCGAGTTCACACACACACACAGAATCAGAGTCTTCACACACCAAGGGTGATTCTGTGCCACTGAGTCTCAGCGGCCACGGGGCTAGGTCGAGTCCACTTTACGTTCATAGTTTCTTAGTACATAAATGTTACGATTATGAAATAGATTTTCCTTAACGAGCTGCATAAAAACAAAAGCTTTCGAAATGCATTAAACAATTAGCTCGATTTGAGTGTGAACTTAAAGTTATATCAGAGTGTAAATACGGATACGCACCAAAGCTCGAAAACTTAATACACTATTTCTCCTATATAGTCAGCATGTATCAAGCAATCCTTCAGCTTTCATTTGAGAGGATGGAAATCGAAGGCCCCTGAACAACTATGTTACTAATGTGCGGAATGAATTTATCTTACAGTGAACTGCTTTGATGCCAAGTGGCCTAACTCCAAAATTGAAATTTTCCAGGAGTGAAAGTTGAAGTTCAATCTCATGAACAATCCATATTTCTTTTATGTTGGGAACCAAAACTATAACTACTGTATGTAGTTCATTGTTTTATAACTTAGTGTTTACAAAAATCCTATTAAAAAATACCTATTCATAGAAATGAATGGTACTTATTTGTACTAGTTCTTGGCATCCAAGCAGTCCATTTATTGTAATACTAGCTTAATATACCCATTCTTCGCATGGGGGCTGTATTTGGAAATCAACACCTGTGGAAGTATCACCATTCATTTCAGTGACCGCGAAAACTATGGATTTGACACTAGTATCAATCAATATGGGCTATTTATACATGTCTCGGTATTCCTCACCCGCTGACACCCGGCCCGCATACAGTAGTAGCTGAATTTGCAAGTCATCGCTGATGGAAGTGTCACCATTGATCTCAGCGACCGTGAAAACTATGGATTTGACACTAATGTCGATCAATTTGGATTACTTTTACTACATGTCTCGCTAAACGCCCCCCTGAGACCCCCTGGTTCCAATTTTGACAAAAACGCTTCGCCTTAGACTGGGACCTGGACCAAGGTATCCGTGACCAAAATTTGGTAACTCTCGGTCAACTTGTCTGGTCCCCAGGTCGGTCCCATTAAACGTCCCCCCCGAGACCCCCCTGGTTCGAAATTAAAAAAAAACGCTTGGTCTTGATCTGGGGCCTGGACTAAGGTACCCGTGACCAAATTTTGGGAACTCTCGGTCCACTCGTCTGGTCCCCAGGTCGCACACAGACAGACAAACACACAAACAAACTCTTTATTTTATTTAAATTAGATAAGATATACTATGTAAAATAGTCTTGTATCATAATATGTGATTTACAACAAATGTTACATTATATATTATCCGTAGCTCGTGATATGCTGCAACATATTAAAGCCTCAGAATAGTTGGGCAAGCGAATAATCCAGAAGTTACGTAACCCTATTGTGTTCATGGGAACGAAAACACAATAATTATAACTATGCTAAATTACTATAGACTACCAACTGCTCATTCAGAGAATTTATGAAGTTCACTTTATCGCAATAGTTTTATACAAACTAGATTTAGACTACGGATAATAGTTTTATACAAACTAGATAATCAATTATTATTATTATTATCATTATATTTGCAGTACAACCAAATACAACGACATTAACTATTAGTTCTAATTAACTGAATTGAGCTGAAAATTAAATCTTGATCTTTAAAGATTAACTATTAATTTTATGCGTTTTGTACCTTTCTGAAGGAATAAAAGCTGGAATTGGTTTCAAGGCTGTTTCTGAGTGAATACTTTCTTCAAAATAATATTAAAAATTATAGAAAGATTTTCGAGACATTCGAGTCGAGTCGAGATTTTTAAGAGCCGTCTCGACTCGACTCGTGTCTCGACTCGAAAATTCGAGTCGAGAAATACGTTTGTCTCGACTCGTCTCGAATTTTACAAAGTGTGTCTCGACTCGAATCTCGACTCGAATTCGAGTCGAGTCGAGTCGAGATTCGAGACATGTCTCGACTCGAGCGCATCCCTATTTTCGGTAAAGGCGAAAAATCTAACTTTTTGACCGCAAGGAAATTCTATTTAATACATGTCGTTGATTTGATTTGATTTGATTTTCAGTTTAGGGTACCATTCAGCTGCGAGGCTATATAGACGTGGATCTACAGTTTAAGGTGGGATCCGAACAAAATGAGCTCCAGCCGGGAATCGAACCCGGGTCTCCCACGCCAAAGGCGAGTATGCTTAATGTATGTTGTAATGCAACAGAAGCATTCGATATAAAATAACGATATGTTATTCTCTGATTTGTTGGTTCATTTGGAGTTGAGTCTGGTAGGCGCGAACCCAGAGTTTAACGTGGGATTCGAACCACGTGAGCTCCAACCGAGATCCCTGATCCAAACCGTATAGCCACGTGGAGAGATTTTTATTCTTGGATATTTTGCAACATTTTGAATGGTGTCAATTGTATAAAGGGAGCTGCAATATTATAAAACGCGAGGGAGAATGATTCCGAGATACCTGAGCTCTGAACTCGTACTAATCTTAGTGCAGGAAAATTATGACAAATTGTGAACATGCTACATAGATAAAACGTCAAAGAAGTCTGTGTTAATTAAGACACAGAAAACCAACACTTCAATGTAGACAAAAAAGCACAAAAAAAAATATATGCGGTTTTCCTTTTTTACTAACATGTAAACCACAAGAGGCATTATATCTAGTACAGAAAGAGCATTTTAGTTGTAGTAATGAATAGAAGAGTAATGATGATAAAGCACTCCCTCAGCATGTCACTATAACATTACTTCACCTGCTGATGACGTCACACTTTCTCTTCATTTTACCTCACAGCTCCTCCTGCCGTGCTGATGAAAGATATGATAAGAGAAGTAATATATGCCCCACATTAGTCTTCGCAAAACATACTCAAAGAACCATTTCCAAGTCTTAGCTACTTCCTTCATCCGTATTAATGTTTGATTTTTAGGAAGTTACAAAAAAAGAAAAGTAAGTCCTTTAACTTCTAGAAAATTATTCGTTACTACCGCTTTTGTGATGCGATTTCATGCATATGGTCATTACCACTACACGCTCACAATTCGCCCCCCATAATCCTTCGTCGGTGACAGCATCTCATATATAAATTTGCAGCCATGACTCTGTTATGGCTCTCAATGGTTTGAAAGTAGCCAAACCGTTCTTTTAACAACCTCTAACCCTATTCACGTTTTTTCCCTTTCTTTCTCTTTTTATTATTATTTTTATGTTTATCGGTTTGGCTTATCAGTTAATTTATTAGGCTAAACCTCACTGTGTTCTCTTCGTTTCTTCTTCCCATTCTTCCCTCCTCCTTTTGCAGGATATCCTATACTCTTTTTTTATTTTGTCTTTACTTTTGCAACAAAGGGATATAGATCGTTACAGCCCCTCCCTCTTCCAGTCTGCAATCAGTTTTTTTGCAAAAGAAGAAGAAGAAAACAACACCTCTTCACGCTACAACGACAAACATATATATACGTGAGTATATATACACTTTCCGAACCATTTCAGTGGATCTGCAGTAAAATGTATCAAGAATTACCCAACGCAACCAATTCTCGTATATAAAAACGTTAAATTTTGGTTCTTTTCTCTGATGCAAAATGTTGATTGTTTATGAAAGAATTAATGCTAACATAAGTTACTTGTTAATTCCAGGTTTGATTGTTTATAAAAGAACTAATGCTAACATAAGTCACTTGTTAATTATTTAAGTATTGATTGTTTATGAAAGAACTAATGCTGCATAAGTCACTTGTTAATTCAAGTATTGATTGTTTATGAAAGAATTAATGCTAACGTACGTCACTTGTTAATTCAAGTATTAATTGTTTATGAAGGAATTAATGCTAACATGAGCCACTTGTTAATTCAAAAAAAAAATAAATGAAATATTTGAGTTTTACGTCCCACGATTATGCCGTCTAGGCTAAAGGAGATTGTGATGATGAAAAATGAAGGAAATGGTGGAATGAAGAAGGTGGGAGGAAACGAGAGAACCCCGAGGAAACCCACGCATACTCAACAAGTATTGATTGTTTGTGAAAGAATTAATGCTTACATAAGTCACTTGTTAATGCAAGTATTGATTGTTTAGGAAAGAATTAACGTTTACATAAGTCACTTGTTAATTTAAGTATTGATTGTTTATGAAAGAATTAATGTTTACGTAAGTTACCTGTTAATTCAAGTATTGACTGTTTATGAAAGAATTGATGGTAACATACGCCACTTGTTAATTAGAGTATTGATTGTTTGTGAAAGAATTAATGCTAACAAAAGTCACTTGTTAATTCAAGTATTATTGTTTATGAAAGAATTAATGCTAACATAAGCCACTTCTTAATTCAAGCATTGATTGTTTATAAAAGCATTAATGATAACACAAGTCACTTCTTAATTCAAGTACGAATTACAAAACAAGCTGATTGTTTATTCAAGATTTAATAACAAAACAAACAAGTTGTTGCTTACTCAAGAATTAATAGTTAAAAAAATTATCATTAAACAAGAATTGATGATAATACTTTAAAAAAAAAAAAGAATACAAGAATTAAACTTCAAACTAGTGTTGGGTATAAAATGCTTATGATTTGAACCAGTGGCCTTATTTTAGTTTTTTGTTGGAGAACAAGGGGAGAAGACTCCCCTCTGATACAAGTAATTTCACGATTTTTCATTATTATATTGCTATTGACAGGTTCTGGGACTAATGGGTTTCTTCTTTCTTTTCTTCTTAATTTTCAGCTTGGGCCTGGAAATGTTTCTTCCATGTTTCTCGATCTTCAGCTTTCTCTTTTAACTTCCAATATTTTCTTCTATTTTTCAAAAAGTCGATTACTTGTGTTCTTCTTCTTCCTATTCCTCACTTTCCTTGCACATTTCCCTCTATAGCGGTATGAAGAAGACAATTTCTTCGCAAGATATGTTCAATCCAATTGGCCTTCCTACGAAGGATGGTGGCTAGAAGCGTCCTCTTCTCTCCTATCCGTTTTAAAAGTCTTCATTTGTTACTCTTTTTGTCTATTTTATCTTCTCCATGTTCCTCCAACCCCACATTTTGAAGCTCTCTAAATACTTCTTATCCAACCATAAAGTTCAATGCTAAATACATAATACTTGACCAATTTCTTCTTTAGTCCAATATTAAAGCTACTAGTTAATAGTGACTTTCTTTGTCGAATGTTATAACATTGATTAACATGTACTGCATGTGCCTAAAACTCAGGGAAATTGTTCCCTGACGCCCGTAAATGACGCTTCTGATTTGAACACATATACCTATTAGTAACAATTCCTCCATAGAACAGAGGGAACAATCTGTTTCCTCCTTTTCGTGGTTTTCCAAGTGAGATTTAAATTATTCTAAACCCTGCATTTTCTGGGGGGGAAGAAGTCCCATCGCTGCTTTACTACATTCAAGCTCCATATCATCTGTTCTACAAGGGCGCAAAGCTGTCCAACATTCAGTTGTCTGTGGTGAGAAGAATGCTTGCTTCCGAATAAATGCAAGCAGACACGACTATAGAGGAACGGAGGAAGCCAGGGTATGCTGTAGGTTTGACCTGTTCCACCCACTGTAGTGGTTCTAGTGGAATTCAGCACTTCATACAGTTCAGTTGGTTTATGTAATTTTAATTGGCTAAGGAACAAAGGAATTTGTTCATCATTTTGTATAAAGTTGTATCATTTGTTCACTATATTGTATCATTTGTTAGATACAAACCTGCAAGGTTTAGGTTTGCATACTGCTAGTTAAACTTGTGGAAGTGAGATTGCAAAGGAACAAGTAGCTGCTCTAGGTTCACAAATTCGGAAATTTCCGTCTTGTACAGGAGTGGACCAGCCAGTGTATGATAGTTCAAATGTAATTAATTATGTCCTTTTTTGTTCACTAATCTTTATGATAATGTACGGTTATTTTAAATAGCAGACCTACCCCCCCTCCGTACCTTACAGAATTTAAAACAAAACTAAAATGTTACACTGGGTATTTTCTAAGTAGTCACCATAATTCTACGATTAACTGAGTGTTCATTAAGCGATAAATTGTTATATTAGTCGTTTTTATTTTGTTACTCATAAGGCATTTGGAATGTCTCAATATTGAGTGATTATTTTTAGTGTAAATAGGGGTGTCATGAATAGTCTCAAAACTGTTTGCACTCAAGTGCTAGGTAAACACATTCAATTACACAAACATTGGTGGTCAAGTAGATTATCCACATCTCTATGAGATATTAAGCAAACAGAAAAAGAAAATGATTAGTTCCAATGTTTTTCTTTTTTTTTTTTTTTAAAAAAAAAAAAGCAAAAGCAGGGATTGGATTATAGAAGACATATAGAGGGTAGCATATCAGTGAACAAGAGCAATTAGATTGAAGTGCTGAATTTGAATTTGATTGTAAGATATGATTCGGAAGTTGCAAAATATCTGTTGAACGCAACTACGTTTGCTAGAACTTCCAATAGAACTCAAAATGACCTAAGTAACTCTGTAATAAGAGAAAATGTTTAACGAAAGAAGACACGAAATTTTCAGTACTCCTTTGTCGTAGTATTATTTTTAAAAAAATAACAGGCGTAGCAACTTTGAACAATATTACAAATAAGAAAAATGATTTCAATGACTGTTACTGGAAATCGATCAGCCACAGTACTGGCCAAACATGTGTAAAAATAAATGGAAGTCTTTAACGTCCCAGGATTATGTCATTTAGGCTAAAGAAGACGGGTGATAATGAAATAATTTGGGGAATGATATTGTGGGAGAAAACGGAAGAACCTCGAGGAAACCCATGGACATGATGTTTTCTATGTTAAACACATGCTAATATTACATTGTGTTCGACAATATAGAAGGGTGTATTAATATTCATGGTCTGTTTTCCGATCGGAAACAGCCCCACACGCCACTGATACCTATAGATGATTATATTAATTGAAAACATGGAAATTATGAAGTATATTGTTACTGCTTTTGACTGCTTTTGAGATACTACAAGTTTCATTACTAAAGGAATTTCATTATGCTAGACTGTGAGTATGAATAGTTCGGTGAATTATTTAATAAGGTGGATTTGAGTGTATATTTAGGGATTTCGTAAGAATTAGCAGGAATTTAGTAACAACTACGCATATATCTACTTTAGTAAGAGCAGAAATAATTAGAAAGCGCCTGCTTTATTAACTTGGAACCTATGTTAAATGGTCCATATCAAGACTTTCAACAATTCCAGTAGACTTCATGTTAGAACAAACTATTCGACTCCTATCTACATACGCGTTGAAAAACCATTATAAGCTGGCAGATGATAAAGGGCATGATAAATCAAGACTTTTTAAAAAAGAAAACCAAAACAATTAGAAATTAAGAAATGAAAAGGGGTTTCAAGAATTTTAATATCTTCATCGTAATTGGTGGGTGATCAGTAGTGGAGGATGTGGTTATGCAAAGGGAATCTGGAAGACAATGAAGAGGGGGAATATGCAATTGTTGAAAGGGGGGAAGCAAATAGGGGTGATGTCCTTCAAACAAGAGGAGAAGAGTAAAAAAAAGAAGAAGAAGAATAGAATTAATGGATGGAAGCGGTGGAGAAGCCATTTTCTTCATTATTAAATCGCACATTAACTGAAGTCAACCCTGAAGGTTCAAGAATTTTTTTGCGCCTTACATTTACCCTCGAGAAGGTAATGCAAAGCATTCGTTTCTGGTATCATAAACTCATTAGTCGCTACCCTCTTCAATTTAAACATACTCAAGATACCCTATTTACAAACTGTCGTTAGAGTTCCTTCTTAATTACCACACTTACGACCCATCATGCATCATTCCATCCACCGATTTTAACCCTTCTGTTTTTAGAAATGCTTATAGCTGTTCCTAAGGTTGATAACATTACAATCTGTTGGGTAAATTTTGGCTGAAAAACGCTGACTTTGATGTATTATTCTCTTTTACATGGCGTTATCAATTATTTTTCTTTTCCCTAAAAGTCTTAGCTTCATGTCTCATGTTAATGTACTACGGTCACTAGCCTTTTCAACTGCGTGCTAATGGTTGATTATTATCGCTCTCCAATGATCGCTCTCCGCTTGCAAAGCTTTCAATCAGATGTTGCTTCTCGCTCAATGAGTCTGAGCGAGTGTGAGCCTCGTTGAGATTAGTGAGCGTAAGCGTAAGTACAGAGTCCTCCCAGAGCTCATCTCTGGCGCAAGGAATCTCAGAATCGATCCCAGGTCGTTGAAGTTTACAATGGTCAACACTATGAGTTATCCCTTTTTCCCATTCATTCCACTAATCCTTTCATAATCATTCACCTTAATTACTTTTTTTTTAGCCTACAGGGCATAACAGTTACAATTCAGTTATCATTAACAACGTGAGACAATTGAAAAAAGACTCTAGGTATGGAAAGAGAACTTACAGGTATGTACTTCAAAAGGCTTCTTAAAACTAATCTCAATTGACGACATGTTACTTACCTAGAAGAGAAAAGAACAACATCAAATTAGTAAAAGAAAATCAAACGCATTTCACAATATGTATAATTAATAAATTATATTAACCTATCACACTTTTCTATCCACTATGATGTTTTATTTCAAAATGAAAAATGAAAATGAAATGAAATCTTTGAGTTTTACGTCCCACGGTTATGCCGGTTAGGCTAAAGGAGACGGTGATAATGAGAAATGAGTGAAATGGTGGAATGAAGAAAGTGGGAGGAAACGGGAGAACCCCGAGAAAACCCACGAGCACGGTGTTTGTCCACCACAAAGTTCACTTGGCGGGGCCTGGGATCGAACCTGGGACCCCAAGCACCAGAGGTGAACGCTCTACCACTGAGCCACCGCGCCCCCTTTATTTCAATATAGGCTTTTCTGTAAATGGTTGTTCTTATAATCCTAAATATTCCTGCGATAGTAATATTCAGTTATCTATTATGTCGTACATTCATTCATTTTTCATTTATTTCCTTTTATCTATTTTTTTAAATAACGCAAGTAGATAATTATCCAACAAGTAGGGGGCACGGAGGCTCAGGAGTAGCGCACTTATCTCTAGTGTGTGGGGTCTCTAGTTCGATCATCAGCCAAGTAAGTTTGTGGTGGACCACATCGTGTCTGTGTTTCTTGTGGCACTTCCGTTTCCTTACACATTCTCATTCCAACAATTCTTCCATCATCATTCAATTACCTTAAGCATCGTCTCCTTTAGCCTAAAGGGAGACGTTACATTGAAATATTTCATTTCATTTCATTTCATTTCACAATCCAACAACTGAAAATCGGCGTCCTCGTGAAACGCTTATTTCACATAGATATATTTCCAGATACGCAGCGAAATGATAATGCTTGAATCTTATGAGCATTGTTGGGAAAAAAGGAGAAAAAAAAAAGGTATTCTCTAAAATCATATTCAGTCTAACCATATTAGAGAATCAATAACTTCTCTTCCGAAAGGTATAATGTAATCTCTACTTGACTTAATTTAATAGATGGAAACATTACACTAAAATCTTATTTACTTGATTCATTTTTAAGAAATAACAACTTAAAGTAGTATTTGCGTCACTATTAGGAGTACGTACAGGTATGTCATTGTTGGGAGACGAGAAACAACAAAACAAACTGAAAATTTTATCAATGCAGGTGCTCAAACTCTGTCCACCTACTTTTGGTTCACTCTGTATATGCAGGATGAGGCAAAAAAGATATTAACATTAAATGAGTGTTTTTTTTTTTTTTTCAGATTAAACCATGGCGTGCCGGAAACGGTCTTACTTGTCCCCCCTCCCCAATATTGAAGAGGCGCTGGTAAGGATGGGGTCCGTTCAAGACGATTGCAAGAGAAATAGTGGTAGAAAGAGATCTGTCCGAACTGAAGAGAATATCATCCTCGTCCAGGGAGCGATGGTAGACAGCCCAACCAAGTCCTCGCGCAGACTTTCTCTAGAGACTAACATTTCTCAAAGATCAGTGGTTAGAATTTTACCCTGTGATTCAGGAATGAAGCAATACCATTTGCAGATTGTGCAGCAGCTCACAAACGCGGACAAGCAAGCACGTGTGCACGGATTATCTTGGAAATGGTGTGCACGGAGCCGAACATTCTGTTCATTTTTTTCCGACGAAGCAACATTCCGCATCAGCAGTCGTGTGACATCTGGGCGACCGAGCACCCCCAAGAAGTTTGAGAGCATATGCGGAATTCCCCTAAGGTGAACGTTTGATGTGCAGTGAGCAAATTTTGAGTGATTGGACCCTTCTTATTTGAAAAAGAGACCATCAAGGGAGAGAATTACCTTGCTATACTCAGCACGTTCATGGTGGAGAACATCACTTGCCATTCTCTAGCTAGGGTACTTTCAGCAAGACGACGCCCCTGCCCATTACAGTCAGATGCTTCTGCATTACCTGAACAACATGTTCGGTAAACGCTGGATTGGTAGAGGTGGTCCTCTCCCATGCCAGCACGTTTCCCCGACCTGACGCCATGTAATTTTTGGTTGTGGGGCATGGTCAAGGATCATGTGCATGCCAGCAAACCTAGCAACTTGGACGACCTGAAGCACCTATCTCTGCTCAAATGGCACAGAGGGTCCTACAATCAACAATGGATATGTATATAATTTTCGGGGCATTGAGTGGGATGAGTGTCAAATTGAAACCCTGTAACCAAATCCTTGCCTTGAAAATTCACTTGAGTGAACCCTCATGTTAACATTTCTTTGCCTCATCCTATATTTTTAGCGTCATGAAAATTCGTTTTTCTCGATTTTCTCAGAAACTACGCACGAGAATTTAAACTCACACGTATCATTTTATTCCGCTCAATGAGACCTATTGATTGGTATATGTCTCATATTTGTGTACTTTTTTTATTGCAAAATTTTAAGAAACTTTCAGTCTCTACTAAACACTATTTAGGAGATTGAGACATTTCACGAAAATTAGTTTTGCCACTTTTGAGAATCAGTAGCTTGTCTTCAAAAACGTTCAAACTCCACTCAACATCATACAGAAGATTGAACAGTTCTGCGAAGTAGTGTTGGGGTATGTTTGAATAATAATTCTGCACATTTTTTTCAAAACTTTAAAAACAGGAAAAGAAAGGGAGAAACTATTTTCCCTCTCTCCTAAACCAGCTTACAAAACTCGAAAGCAAAAAGTGTCCTCAAACCTCGTACAAGCGGTTGTCACAAGAAATAATGACTCTGTAATAAATTGCAACGGTATTTAATTTCTCTGCACGTACAAATATTTTCCCACCATCAACTACCATCCCTTAGGCAGAAGAGATAACAGCATTTCCAAATTCCATACTGTTCGTTGCTGGAGGAAAGATGAATTGAAGATAACTTCCGGTTCTGTCCTGTGCTTACATTTCCGGTGTTGGATGAAGGAAGACCAAAAAAATCGGCATATAAGGAGAAAAAAATATATATCCTCCGGCTGGATAGTACGTGTTAGTAGCGTCAGAAGAACTTGAGAGATCAGTTTAAGCCACCCCTTTCTTTAACCGATTTCGCTACCCCTTTCGGTGCCCTATCCACCTCCTACTGTTTTCGCTATACCACCAGATAAAAATTCTCACCAGCAACGTCGCACCAGTTCTACTGTAACATCACGAAGCAGAGAAATTTATGAGTTCATGCAGCATCTGGGGATATTAGAAGTATGCATCATCTCCCCCTCGGTCACCCTTCTTTCCCCCTTCCGGGATTCATCCCTCTGTTAGTCCATGGCTAAATTCTCTTCTTGCACCTTCTCTCTCTCTTTCTCTTTTTCCACTTCTACAATACGTAGTCCTCTAAACGAACATACGTTTACAGCGGAAAAAATTTGGAGAGGTATGGGCAAAACCAAAAAACGTCATCCTAGTGCACAAGCTGTTACCATTAATAAATTTTACCTCTCACCGTTCGTAAGTATCCCGCGGACCCCACCCCCACACACCAAAAAAAAAATTCTACTGCAAAAACAGAAAGGGTTTAAAGGAGGGGATTTGTTACATCCACCTACTTTATTTTTTTAAAAAATTCTGTTCCAATAGTCGCATTTTAATTTTTTTTCCTTTACAGTATAGCTACTTCAACTAGCCATATAGCAAAGCTGCATGCAGCATACAAACATGCATACATATACACACCCCTGTTTCACGGTTCACGTATTCTCAATAATAGAACTACAAGTGACTGACTTGTCACACAGAGCTCTCTTCTCCTCGTCCCTAACCCCGGAACTTTTTCTTTGGTTATACAAGTTCCGGTTAAAACTTCCAGTTTGTCAGTCACTCATAGCTTCCACGCCCACCGGCTGTATGTAATACATTAACATACTGTGAATATATATCTAGAGTACAGTCTACATCTTCAGTACTTGTCAGAAGATTTCCTCCCATTTTTTCTCCCCCTTCTTGTAGTAGTACGCATTTAACCACTTCTCATTAACGTATCACGTGGGGTTCATACGTCATTCAGAAAAATCTTCCATGTTGGCTAGGTGTCGCCACGTGCTGAAAAAAAAGGAGAGGAAAGGGGGAAAAAAAGGCAGAATGGTTTCCAAAACATGAACATGTGTATTTGGCACAGATCCCAGCCTAACCGAGTTTTCCACCCTGCCTTTTGTCTGTCAAGATCAATCACGTAATTAACCCGAAGATATGAATTGCTTGTGCACTTCCCTGCTCTCATTAAGTGCGAACAAGGAAACTAAAAGAGCTATTAGTTATGCTACTAACCAGGGGTGCCCACAAGGGGGGGCTATGACGCAAACTGCGTCATTGAAATATTTGGGGGGGGGTTAAAATCTATATAAATATGGTTGATGAGGGGGGTAAAATTAATCGAAAAGAAGATTTTTTCATGGGAGAACACCTACGGATAGACAATTGGGGGGGGGTGCGTCATAGACATAAGGGGGGGTGGGCACCACTGTACTAACGGTGACGCCCTCTGGAAAACTGTTCTTGCCAGTTTTTCTTTTCTTTTCTTTAAATAATAATAACTCATATGAAGCTATCATGAGATTCAATATTTGTGAACGGGAACCGTTAAGTCAAGATAAGGATGTTATATTCTTCTGTAAGCTGTAAGCTAATGTGGTCTCAGTCTTAAAGGGACATGGGAAATTAATTGTTGTTCATTTACCGTGATGGTGACAGATTCAAAGTATAAGATTCTCGAATATTAGATTACATTAGCTAAATAGTAATTCTACTAGTATGAATTGGAAAATGTAAGAGTCACGGATAAAAACTACCCTGGAAGAGAATTCCTTTTTTTTTCTTTTTAAATTTCCTGCTTCCAATAAATCTGAAACACGAATTACATATACTTCTGCCTCAAAGAGGCACTTGATGAGAATAATAAATTAATCCAATGAGGTGAATATACTGTAGTCACTTGGTGTATGGTGAAACAGATTCAATATGCCAATATGATAACGCTGATACATCTCTCAGGTTCACTGGATCTTCAAATAATCTTAAAACCTGTGTCTCTCAATTATACAGTAAAGATATTCACGATCTTTTTTTAACCTATATTGTGGTAATAAATAGTTATAAACGAAATTCCGGGAAGTTTTTGACTGCCCCTCGTATCTTTTATTTATTTATTTATTTATTTATTTTTGTCACAAGTCTTGTTTCAGCATGATTTCAAATTGTAACACTCTCAAAACGAAACGATTTGAACAAATGTTTATGTACAACAGTCTAACCTATGATGTTGATGGCAATCTTTGGATTTCCAATTAAAACAATTACCCAACCTTGGTGCTGATTACCATTAGACCTATACCGTATCCTTCGTAATATAATACTCCTCCTCATTCTAGGGTCTTGAGCGTTAGGCTTCAGATCATGAGACGCAATCCATCGAGTATTAGGGTTCCTCTGAAGACCATGGTCGCAATTTTAACTGTCCCTAATATTTCTGTGTTACGTACAGAATTGAAAAAGATGTCCAAGAAGACATGTATCCCAGTTGGGGCACGTTTTAAATGGCTAACGTGAGCATCTGTCGTTTCCGTGGTCCCAGGTTATACTCCGGTAACGTAGCATTAACAAAATTGAACATACTTACGGATTTCATCCTAAACCGTAGGTTAACGTCTCATATAGCCTTGGGCTGAAAATGAGCGCTAAATTTCAACAAACAAACAACTTCGTAATAGAATACTCTTTGAAATGATTTTAGAGACATGGTTAAGTTTCTGAGAATCTCTCCGAGATTTCGTACTACTTTCTCTAATGCATTGTAAACTATTCTTAAAACGGAAATAATCACTGATTCACTTTCAAGAAAATGTATGCTTCATTGACACATATAGCAAACATTTTTTTTTTTTAATCTTGGAATATTGTTTTTTTTTTTTTAATCCGGTTTTGTACTTCATCTTAGAATAGGTGGCTGAGTGGTACAACGTTCAACTCTTGTGTCTGGGGTCCCTGGTTTGATCTCAGCTCGCGCCAAGCGAACTTTGTGATGGACCAACATTGTGTTCGTGGGTTTTCTCGGGGTTCTCCTGTTTCCTCCCATTTTATTCATTCCACCATTGCATTAATTTCTCATCAACACAGTCTCCGTTAGTCTAACCGGCATAATCGTGGGACGTAAAACTGAAATTTTTCATTTCATTTTCATTTTTCATCTTAAAATATGCTACCACATTTACGGAGTAAGTATCGATATTATCTATTACGAATAATAATAATAATAATAGAAGAAAACTGTAAAGAAACAGAAGATATTACTCATAATCCAACAGCTTGCTTTTTAAAATTATATAATTTTCTTTACTTTTTCTTGTCCTACTCTTGAAATAATTTTCCCCGACTTTCTCGTTTCAATCTTTTATACATCACATAAACGAGGCACGACGTTTGTGTCAGCTTCAAATGTTTTGATTGAAAATATAACGAAGCTCGAAAATTTCTTGTCAGAGTGTCAAAAAAGAGAGAGAGAGAAAGAGAGAAGAGCATCTTATCAGAAATAAAGAGAGGAAACAGCAAGAAAAAGAGAAAGACAAAGAAAATAAATTGAAGACGACTCGTCTACTTTCCTAATCTAATCTAATCTATAATAGATGTTCGAGTCAGAGACGTTTTATTTCCAAAGCTTTTTTTTTCTTTGTTTGTTTTAAAGAGTGCCATATTAATTTAAGAGATGAAGAAGCACTCCTCGAGAATTCGGCAAACATAAACAACGAACGTTGCTGTCTTACTTACTTAAGTCTTACCTCTCCATTCTTTTGTTTTCTACCTTTGTTTCAACGTCTACAGGAAATGAGTTTTGTTTGCTATCTCCTTTTTGATTTCATTTCACCATTTTCTTATCTCCTCCAAAATTTCAAACGGCTTTTCAAACACGTTTTCCTAAAATTAATTTTTATCAATTTTACCTATCGCACACAAAGTATTCACTGGACGAGCACTATAGATGATCGTACAAGACTTTTAGTTAGATGGTGTGTAGCCAGCGCATTGGTTACAATCACCGTTACTTCTGGCTTTCAATAGAAGACCCGGAGTTTGTTTACCTCACAAAGTCAACACCGAATGCTCCAGTCCCATTTGTAGTAAAAGTAGCTGGACCAATGTTGGGAACTTGTTACATGTTGGTTATGATGGCATTTCATGAGACTTTACACCAACTCACAGACAACTTGCCAACGATGATGTGCATAACATCCAATGTTGGGCTAATATACAACCTTTCCAATTTTGGCTCTCTGATACAAATTATGTACATTCAATGGGCATGAGTTAAAATGCAATTTAACAACATTTAGATTACTTTGTTTTCTATCCCCTTTTGTTAATATTACGAATGTTTCTCAACCGACTAGGGACTAATAAGGACTAGAGATGAAAGCACGCGAAACATTTGGGTACATGGCTTTTCTAATATGGACTAAAGATATTTATCGTAAGATTACTTTACACATATAGATTACTTTTTAATAACCGATCGAACATAATCATATCACCTAAAAGTCATCTTTGTACACCTTATTTATAGTTCTTAGTCTGATGAAATCTTATGCACTCATCTATCATTTCAACGAAATTAAAATAACCAACAGTGATCAGATTGTTCATAAGTTCCGACACTAAATCTGCAGTGACTAATATCCACAATTACATTACAAAAGAAAGAGGAATTAAATATTGTATTGTACACTCAAGCACGCGCAATGTTAAATTTGACAGTGTAAAATACTTGATGCACAGTAAATGTAAAATTCTGTGGAAAGTAGGCTGGTAAAGACAAATGATAGTACATGGGATTTGGACTTTCTCCCACAATTGTTTTATTATGAAACTTGACTCTAGTAAAATATAGTATAAAGGCACTCAGAAGACCAATAATGTCCCTTGATAGGTGATTAGGACTGTCCCAGGGCCCAGTCGCAGCCAAGAGCTCAGTATATTGTTTCTCTCGCGGCAAGACACAGATCGATTGTGATAAGAGATCTCTCATGGTCCAGACGCAACCAAGAGATTGTGATAGAGAGTTCTCAGAATCCAGACGTAGCCAAGAGATTGTGATAGAGAGTTCTCAGGGCCGAGACGCAGCCAAGAAGTTGTGGTAGAGAGCTCTCAGAATCTAGACGTAGCCAAGAAATTGTAATAGAGAGTTTTCAGGGCCCAGACGCAGCCAAGAGAGGGTAAGATAGTTCTCAGAGCCCAAACGCAATCACGAGAAAGATAAAAACCTCTTGAATCCACGTTGATTCGCGTTGGTGGTGATGTCGTAGTCCTCTTCGGGCACATGTTCAGTGATGACATTCGTCGGTTGCTGGGTGTTGTGGTGGTTGAGAACGTGGACCATCGTCACACGTAGAGGACGTTACAAAATACACTATAATACAATAAGTTCAACACGTTTAAGACTTTCAAACTCAATCGGTTGCTCCAGGTTTTCTCCGTTGTTTTCAAACTTCACTAAACCAAAATCCATAAGACAGAGGGATGAATATACTGTTATCAGAGGTAAGTTATTCAAAATGTTGATAAAGAATACAGGAATGTAAGTGAGCTACCTGAAAAAGGTTTAAAATTAGTTACACTATTACCAAATGTACCACGTCATCAGCCAAGAAAGCGAACGTACACTATTTAACTTTCTGTCGACCCGGTTGTTTGGTTGACTTACTGAAGTTCGACATTTTTCAGCGCTGAGGCTGTATATGACACATCTGCCGCTTCAAGCACTAGTACGCACCCAAAGATTATACTTTTTTTTTTCAAATCTAAGGATAACATCTGCCCGGGATTGTAAACCCGGATCCTAAGGAAATAGATGGTATGTGAGTTAGGTGCATTTTTTTTCTCGAGAGGTGACTAAAAATTGTCAGCAATTTTGATTAGGAATGTATAATCCTTAAATGTGTGTCCCTTAAATGTATAATCATCACAATGTAAATCTTCACAATGTATATATATCACAATGTAAATAAGCCCAATTGGTACTGAAAACATATATAGCGTAAATATTTTTTTAAATAGAGCCCCTTGGTATTAAAAAGGTAAAGTTAGTAATATTTATGTAAAAAATGTTAAACCAGTGATCCAGTTTCTTCATTGTACGTAGAATGCTCTTTTTTTTCTTCTTCAGGTTCACGCGCTAACGCTTCGCAAAAGGCAGTCCGTGTGTGTCCCTCCCTTCGATCTTCCTGTCAGTGCCAATTACATTTCACCTTTGCTCTGAGCCAACCATAAAGGCGGCACCTGTACTAAAAAATCATCCTCCCTCCTAATTTATCTCTTTTATTTTTCCTCTCTTTCTAGCCCCCTCCTCTTCCCCTGTCTCTACATTGCCACAGGCGGATGACTGCGCCGGAACTGCGAGCCATTTTGATCCATTTCATAAGCAAGCGACTTTTTTACATTATTCTTCTTCTGCTGCAAAGTACCGCGAAATGGTTTAGTCAAGGAATGATTCCATGATATTTAAAAGAAGAAAAAGTTAATAAGAGAGTATTTTATTTTTCTGTTTCCTGTCTGTATGAAATTATGCTGGGTACTTGTAAGTGAAAATAGTCAGTAATCGTAGTCTCCTTGGTATCATTCTGTGATCTCTCATCCATACTAAAAAGACTATTTATATATGAAATTGTGAATGGAATTGTGGAAATTCTTTGAGACTGGTACCGCGCAATTGCCGTTTTAATCTTCTTACAAAAATACATGTATTTAAAAGGGGAAGACAAATTGCAATTTTTCTCTTCAGAACCAGGGAAGTTATAAAGAGATATTTTTAGAGAAAATTTCTATTACTGTTGATGCAAATGGAATATTTAATTGGGAATCTCTTTCTTTCTCTCTTTTTGCTTTTGCTCAGTGATAGTGCGCTCATTTGTGATGCGTGGAATCGCTGGTTCAAACACAGCTCGAGCCAAATGAACTTGGTGGTAAACAAACATCGGGGTTTTCTTATGTCCTTCCACTTTCCCATTCCACAATATCATTCATTATCATCATCATTGTCAATCTTATCCTCAGTGCAAAATCGTTAAACTATAAATTTTATTTTATTTCATGTCTTTCTTTCTTTTATAGCAGCAAATGGTTCGTACTTTGCAGTGGCGTATTTACGATTTTGTTTCGGGGAGGGCTTTACTAACTTTCGGGGGGGGGGGGCTTTGCCTGAAAATGTGAAAATTCTGCAAGATATTTCATATACTTTACTATAGTAAGATTTCGGGCGGGCTTAAGCCCGGAAGCCCCCCCTAAATACGTCACTGATACTTTGAATAATTGAGGCGTGTTTCTTTATTCTTGCGCATGGTATTATGTTTGCTTCCCAGCGAGAACAGATCTTTTAGCGTTGACTCAATACCGTGAAGCACACTCGCTATAGAAAAAGTTGCTTAGACTCGAGAATTTGAGAAAATTAGCAAAACTCAAAACACACCTACTCTAGCTTTAATCTAATCCTAAGACAAAAGTAAATAATCAGGATATGCCTAATTAGCGGAAGACCTAAATGCCCCTACCAGTTAATCATTGTTTGGAACGATTTGTTGTGGGCTTACTATACCAAATTGTCCACGACTATTTTTGTCGCCATTTGTAGGACAGTTGGCAACATTTTTTTCAAAGAAAAGTACTGGGAACGTGGGATACGCCCATTAAGTAATACATTGAAGTCCATTAACATACAGAGGGTAGGCAATGTTGTTCACGAGACGAGAAATACGGTTTCCAATCTCGTCTCAATTCTCGAATTTGTAAATTTACGTACAAAATGTATACCCCGATTTAAAAAAAAAAAATTAGAAGTTCTCAGAATACTTTCGTGTAACGAAATACGTAATTTTAAATTGTATTTCTTATTGAAGTATACTGGTAAATGATTTTTATTGTATTTTCACAATAACTTTATTAATTTACAGTTTTATAGCATGCATTAGCTAACACGAAGACGATGTTTGATAGCTACGACTTGAAGATAAACCCTGACTTCGATCACCAATAATTCGGGAATCAAAAGATTGCACATCTCAATATTTCGTATGTTTACTACTCTCATGAAAACTATACCGTTATATCAAATTTAGTCAATATTGTAATATACCACGTGCTTGTGTTTATAAACATTACACGTGCTCGTGTACTACACCTCACGTTGGATTACTACAAGAAGCAGATGACGAAACACCAGCACAACCTGCAAGTCACATGACAAGGGAACAGCAGCACCACTGACGCCCGGAGCGTCTATATAGCGAAGAAGATTCAACGGACAGTCACCAGTCTATGAATGGTCACCCTTTTACTAGCTTGCCTAGGAGAAACCCAACCTAAAAACCTCTAGTTTGCTGCAGAACTCTAGGCTTCCCTTCTTCCCGCCTTAGCTTGCCTGGAGCTCTGTCGAGATCCCAATCTCAGTTGCTTAGCCTGCTTAGGGGCTCTGTGACTCTTAACCCTCCTCATTGCTTGCTTCGGAGCATTGGGTTTCCTACGTCACTCTACTTAGCTTGCCCGGAGTTCTTAGGGATCCTTCCCTAAGGCTGTAAGATTTTGGCCTACCTTTTTCTCTACATATTTCTGTAGATACTGTTGTATTTTATTAGATTTTTTATAATAAAAACCGGTAGTAGGACTTGATTCTGGACTCTGATTTACTTCAGCTAGCTCTACCTACCCTATAAAGGAAGAACTTTTCAATATCGAATGAGTTTCATCGACCACGTATGGAATATACTATCTTCGAGATTTCATTTTAATCACATGAAGGACAACAATAAAGAAAACGAATTTTTTTCACAAGAAAGAACTAAAAACTGGAAATAAATCGCTGTTAGGTTGTTTGTATTTTCTTTCTTTCTTCTTCTTCTTTTTTTTAGAAAAAGAAATTCAACAAGTACGAGGAAGTTGAAGACATTGCAACACTGTATGTGCTTCAGCCACCTGATTCGTTGATTTTCTTTTATCTTCCTTCTCTCGTCTCGCGTCCATCTTTTCGAAATTAGGACTATAGTACTTTTCTAGTGATCACGGCAAAAACGAGAGCGTCTCTGAAATAAGATGACATCCCAACTGCATTTTTATTATAACAGTAAACATGTCTCCCCTTAGATACCCTCTGTACACTAACGCGATTCTACCGGTACTAATTGCTGTCGAAACCCCTCCCCGTTTAATCTTGATGTCTTTTTCTTTCTTTTCTTTTTTTCAGCTTTTTTATGGTCCGTGTGCGTGTCGCATAGGTCTGGGAGGGAAGTTATACTAAGGGGGGATTATGGAGTACGTATACTATTACGAAATTCCCTAGCGAATGTACCCTGCAGCCAGTTAAAAAGATAAGAGCGTAAACATTGTGTACAGTACGTAGTATGCAAAGCTGACTCCCCCCCCCCTCTCTCTCTTTGCCCTGTAATTAAATTACCAATTATCTTTGGCGAAGTACAAACTATCTGTAAACTGTGCTTCTGTTTGCTAATGTTGTTTTCAGCCCCAAGAGTTCTCCAAGTAAAGAAGGGAGATACAAATTTACGACAAACCTTTTAGTATTGCAAATATCTGTTTAAAAAGTTATCATCATCAAAGGGAATTTAAATTCTAACATAAAACATGATAAATCTAAGTATTACATTTACATTAAGTGCAAAAATTAAGACCTGAACGCATTTATATGAAAAAGTAAATAATCATAAAGCATAATTTCATCTTAAATTTGTCACCATTATTTATTTATTAATTTACTTACTTATTTGAGTTTTATTTTTTGTGGAGAAGTTCCTGTCTTCTAACTACTTATAAACAAATTCAGCAGCTACCACAACGTAACAAGTTTTAGAAAATAATTCATGGAAGAAATTTGCTAATGCTTACAAATGTTATCGCTGTTTTCACAGCCTTTGAAGTAATGTATATATATTTAAAAAAACGAACTTGAATATCTCCTTCAAATATGAAAGTTTTAAAAAGTAAACTACTGTATGCAAGAAGTACGCTAATACTTGCAAAACTGTTATCGTTGTTTTCAAGGCTTTGCATGTAATTATTATTCTTGTTGCAAACAATTCCAACAACTTTTACACAAAATATGAAAATTTTATAAAGTACCCTAAGCAAGAAATGTGTAAATACTTGCAAAATGTTATCGTTATTTTCAATGATTTTCATATAATGTTTTTCTTCTAATAACTTCTATCAACTAGTATTATCTATAAACAATATGAAAGTTGCAGAAAGTATTCCATACAAGGAGTGCGCTAATACTTGCAAAACGTTATCGTTGTTTTCAATGCCTCTCATCAGCAAATACTATGCAAGTTTTAAAAAGGTAAGCTATGCAAGAAACTTGCTAAAACTTGCAATATGTTACCGTTGTTTTGAATACCTCTCATCAACAAATACTATGCAAGTTTTAAAAAAGTAAGCTATGCAAGAAACTTGCTAAAACTTGCAATATGTTACCGTTGTTTTCAATACCTCTCATAAACAAGTACTATGCAAGTTTTAAAAAAAGTAAACTATGCAAGACACTTGCTAAAACTTGCAATATGTTACCGTTATAACAAAA
Organism: Thermobia domestica; assembly: GCF_964235325.1. Taxonomy (NCBI): domain Eukaryota; kingdom Metazoa; phylum Arthropoda; class Insecta; order Zygentoma; family Lepismatidae; genus Thermobia; species Thermobia domestica. The sequence goes on from NC_137463.1 coordinate 59,097,085, forward strand.
CTTAGCTACTCTTTCCATGTGGTCTTACAATATTATCTGACAAAGGGGCATTTCTCTAATAACGAATCGTTGGTTCAGTAAAGGTTAAAATATTGGATTTTCAACCTCCTTTCCCACATAAACAACCATTTGTCGTTTACGTCCCTTTTCCATATAAGCAATGATTAGATTCAATAATATCTTTTCAGAAATCTTAGTAAGATTAACTTTCTAGGTATGATTTAGCTTTTTTTTTTTTATGTTACGTTATATGAAGGGCCGTTATGTGTATGACCTTCAACGTACTTTTGCTGGTTATGCCACTTAACCAACGATGTAATTCGCTTCACTTTACCAAACGACCACATAAGCTTATTTTCTTACGTAGTTACAATTTAACGAACTAGAAAAGGAGAAAAAGAAAACTATAAATGCAACGTATGCTACACAGTAATGATGTAATAACCTGCCAATTACTGGTAGCTTTTTACTTTATTTAATTTCTTTATTTGCATCAATTTATACTTCATTTTCAATAGAAGAGTAATTTACATAGCATTTGCCTTTTTTTACAGTGTAGATTATTCCTATATTCCATGAGTGCGTGAGAAGAATTTTCAGTAAGCATCATTGATTCCCTTCGCGTGACATTGGCCATATCATTTAAACGTCACATCCAACTAAGATACGTCTGTCGGTCTGGGGGGCATCCGTTAGGGGTCATGGAAATGACTGTCAGTTTCCTGAGATGTTCAGTTTATATGAAAATTAACATTTGACGTCAACATCTGATGCAACTGAACTGAAGATGAGAGTTGAGTTTTATCAAGTTTGCCCTCGCGAGGTCAGTGAATCAATAACACGGCTGGGTCCACCCACGATTCATCATCTTGTGGGTTTGGGGTTTTCGTAGGAGAGAGGGCTTTGTATGTTTATATAGCAACCACCAATCCACCAATCTCGCTTGAGCTTATCTTCACTTTCTTCCGCCTCTTCTTAATATACGAGGTCATTTATTTTTTTCTTCTTTTGTCTGATATTCTTTTCCTGAATGAATAGTCGCCTTTATTCCAATGGTTACACGTCTTTGGAAGGACTACGCGAATATCCAGTTATACATTACATAAATTGATCATTAAGTTGTTAAATATTAATATACTCGGATTAAAGGGAAAGAAAGGAAATAGAAACTAACATTAACCCTCAAGAGTGCAATTGCAGATTTTTAAATAAACTACAGTATGCAT